>NW_027207585.1:0-216463 GCF_963455315.2 Globicephala melas
CACACAATGAAACAAACACCCCTCACTGTGACTCACTGCACATCCTATACCAGTGCACTCACACACACACACACATGGCTGACTGTGAATCAATGCACACTCTATACCAGGACACACACACACACACACACACACGGCTCCCTGTGACTCAGTGCACAGGATATGCTAGCAGACATACACACACAGAGAAGCACATACGTCAAACTGTGAGTCAATCCACAGCCCATACCTCCACACACGCACATATACTGACACTCAAAAACTCAGCTCAGTGTGATTCAATGCAAATTCTATACCAGAAAATGCACACACACACACACACAAACCTCCCCATGAATCAGTGCATAGCACATAACATCACACACATACACCTCACTGTGACTCAATGTGTTGCCTCTACCTGCACATACACTCACAAACAACTCAATATGACTCAATGTGCAGGCTGTACCAGCACACACACACATACATGTGCACACACACCTCAGTTTGCCTCAATTGTCAGCCTATACCAGAACACACAGACACACACACCTCTCACTCTGACTCAATGCACAACCTATACCAGCGTGCACACACACTCACATGGCACAGTGAATCAAGGCACAATTTTACCAGCACATGCACACATACCTCAGAGGGACTCAAAGCTCAGCCTATACCAGAACACACACACACACACACATGCACAGATGCAGACCTCACTGTGACTCTATGCACAGCCTATACCAGAACACACACACATACCAACACGCACTCACACATGGCTCACTGGTACTCAATCAACCGCCTATACAAGCACACACACACACAGCTTGCTGTGACCCAATGCAGTCTGTATCACCACACACTCACACACACAACCATGTGTCAATAAAGCCCATACCAGCACACAAACTCACAAGCGCACACACACACACCTGACTGTGACTGAAAACGCTTCCTGTACCAGCACACACACACACAAACACCTCACTGTGACTCAATGCACAGCCTATATGAGCACACACATACACACACAGCTCACAGTGACTCAATACAGAGTCTATACCAGCACACACACACACACATACACACACATATATGACTCACTGACTCAATGCACAGCCTGTACTGGCACACACACAAGTCTTGCTGTGACTCAATGCAGTCTAAACCAGCATACAAACACATGGCTCACTGTGACTCAATGTAATTCCTATGCCAACACACACACACATAGACACATGCATGGCTCTCTCTGATTCAATGCACGTCCTATACCATCACATACACACACACACACACGCAAAGTCACTGTGACACAATGCACAGCCTATACCACAACACCCATGCAAAGACACATATGCACGGCTCATTGTGACTCCATGCACACCCTATACTATCACATACACACATTCACACGTGGCTCATTGTGAATCAATGCACAGTCTGTAGTTCCAGGTATACACACACAGACACACACCTCAGTGGCTCTATGCAAAGCCCATACCACCACACACACACACACATACACACACAGCTCACTGTGAATCAGTGTACAGTCTTCAGCTCCATGTACATACACACACAACACACCTTAGTGAATCAATGCAGAGACCATACCAGCATACACACACATACACACACCTGAGACTCAATGCTCTGCCTATTCCAGCACACACACGCACACACACGGATCACTGTGATTCAATACCAGCCTGTATGTGCACACACACACACTCTCACACACACCGCCGTGTGACTCAACGCAGTTTATACCACCACACAGACACACAGACACACACACACACCTCATTGTGACTCAATGCCAAGCCCATACATGTAAACAGACACACACAACCATGGCTCACTGAGACTCAATGAACAGTGTATACTAGCACATACAAACACAAGGCTCAATGTGAGTCAATGCATAGCCTATACCTGCACACAGACACAGAGAAACACCCCTTAATGTGGCTCAGTGCACAGCCTATTGCAGTGCACACACACACACACACACACACTGCTCAGTAATTCAATGCAAATCCCATATCAGTATACACATACACATACACTCACCTAGGTGTGACTCAATTCTCAGCCTATAGCAGCACACACACACACCTTACTCTGACTCATGCAGACTCTACAGCACCAAATACACAAACACTAACACACGGCTGGGATTCAATGCACAGTCCATACCAGCACACCACACTGTGACTCAATGCTCAGATTATACCAGCACACACACACGGCTCACTGTGTCCTAGTGCACAGCATATAACATCACACACACACACACACCACACACTGTGACTCAATGCGCAGCCTGTACCTGCACATACACACACACACACCTCACTGTGACAAAATGTGCAGCCTATACCAGCACACACACACAGACACACACACCTCAATGTGACATAATGGTCAGCCTATACCAGAACACGCAGACACACACACACATCACTGTGACTCAATGCACAGACTATACCAGCGTGCACACAAACACACAGCACTCTGACTCAATGTACAATGTATACCAAAACATACAAGCATACACACACACCTCAGTGTGTTTCAAAGCACAGCCTATACCAGCACACACACATACACACCTGCACAGATACAGGATTCACTGTGACTCAATGCACAGCCTATAGAAGAACACACACACATACCAACGTGCACACACACATGGCTCACCGTGACTCAATCAATCGCCTATACCAGCACATACACACATGACTCACTGTGACTCAATGCAGTCTTTCGCACAACAGACACACACACCCCATTGAATCAATGAAAGCCCACCAACACACACCCTCTCATAGACACACACACATGGCTCACTGTGACTCAATGCACAGTCTGTATCACCACACACACACATACACCTCAGTTACTCAATGCAAAGACCATACGAGCACACACACACACACACATAACTGATTAAATGCTCCACACAAACTAGTGCACACACACACAGATATGCTCACTGTGATTCAAGGCACAGTCTATACGAGCACATTTACACACAAACAACTCATTTTCACACAATGCGCAGTCTACAGCAGCACACAGACACACATAACTCACTGTGACTCAATCCACAGCCTATATTATCACACAGACACACACAAGGCTCACTGTGACTCAATGACGTTTGTAGCACCACACACACACACACACAAACACACACATACACCTCAGTGGCTCAATGCAAACGCATACACTCACAGACACATACCTAACTGTGATTCAGTGCTCAACCTCTACCAGCACACACACGCACACACAGACACACACACACATGCATGGCTCATTCTGACATAATGTACAGTTCTTACCAGCACAAACACAAGCAACATATCTCACTGTAACTCAATGCTCAGACTGTACTTGCACACACACAAGGCTCCCTGTGAGTCAATGCACAGCCTATACCAGCAGAGACACACACACACTGCTCTCTATGACACAGTGCACATCCTGTACCATCACACACACACACAGCTTATTGTGATGCAATACAGACTCTACACAACCAAATACACACACACATGCACAGCTCACTGTGATTCCATGCAGACTCCATACCAGTGCACAAAAACACACAGCACACAACTCAGTGTGATTCAATGCTCACTTTATAGCAAAACACACATAGACACACACACCGTTCTCTGTGACTCAGTGCACAGTCCATACCAGCACTGCACACACACTCACAGCTCACCTTGAATCAAAGCACAGCCTACCCCAGCAAACACACACACACAGTTCACTGTGACTCAATGCACAGGCTATACCAGCACACACACATATACACACACAGCTTACTGCGACACAATACAGTCTCTACACCACCAAATACACACAGACACATGCACAGCTCCATGTGATTCCATGCACATTCCATGCCAGTGCATACAGACACACAAAACACACCTCAGTTTGACTCAATGCTCACAGTATGTCAAAACATACATAGACAAACACACGGCTCCCTGTTACTCAGTGCACAGTGTATGCTAGCAGAGTTACACACACAAAGAAACACACATGGCTCACTGTGAATCAACACACAGCCTGTACCTCCACACACACACACATACAAACACTCACACACAGCTTAGTGTGACTCAATGCAAAGCATATACCACCACGTGCACTCACACAAACACTCACCTCCCTGTGACTCAGTGCATAGCATATAACATTCCACACACACACACACACCTCACTGTGACTGAATGCACAGCCTGTACCAGCACACACACATACAAAAACTCACACATGGTTGTGACTCAATGTACAATCCACACCAGCACATACACACACACGATACCTGTGTGAGTCAATGCTCAGTTTATACCAGCACAACCACACGGCTCACTGTGACTCAGTGCACAGCGTATGACATCACACACACACACACACACACACATACACCTCGCTGTGACTCAATGCACAGCCTGTACCTGCACATAAACACACACACACATCACTGTGATGCGATATGCAGCCTATACCAGCACACACACACACACCAAAGTCTGACTAAATGGTCAGCCTATATGAGAACACCCAGACACACACATACCTCACTGTGACACAATGCACAGTCTATACCAGCCTGCACACACTCACACGACACTGTGACTCAATGCACAATCTGTAATAGCCCACACACGCACTCATACACACCTTATTGTGAATCAATGCACAGCCTATATGTGAACACACACATACTAACATGCACTCACACATGTCTCACGGTGACTCAATCGCCTATACAAGCACACACACGGCTCACTGTGAGTCAGTGCCCACTCCATACCAGCACCAAACACACAACACAGCTCACTGTGACTCAAGGCACAGTGTATGGCAGCACACACACACACAGACACACTCATACCCACATCTCATTGTGCCTCTAAGCCTGTGAAAGCACACACACAATGAAACAAACACCCCTCACTGTGACTCACTGCACATCCTATACCAGTGCACTCACACACACACACACATGGCTGACTGTGAATCAATGCACACTCTATACCAGGACACACACACACACACACGGCTCCCTGTGACTCAGTGCACAGGATATGCTAGCAGACATACACACACAGAGAAGCACATACGTCAAACTGTGAGTCAATCCACAGCCCATACCTCCACACACGCACATATACTGACACTCAAAAACTCAGCTCAGTGTGATTCAATGCAAATTCTATACCAGAAAATGCACACACACACACACACAAACCTCCCCATGAATCAGTGCATAGCACATAACATCACACACATACACCTCACTGTGACTCAATGTGTTGCCTCTACCTGCACATACACTCACAAACAACTCAATATGACTCAATGTGCAGGCTGTACCAGCACACACACACATACATGTGCACACACACCTCAGTTTGCCTCAATTGTCAGCCTATACCAGAACACACAGACACACACACCTCTCACTCTGACTCAATGCACAACCTATACCAGCGTGCACACACACTCACATGGCACAGTGAATCAAGGCACAATTTTACCAGCACATGCACACATACCTCAGAGGGAATCAAAGCTCAGCCTATACCAGAACACACACACACACACACACACATGCACAGATGCAGACCTCACTGTGACTCTATGCACAGCCTATACCAGAACACACACACATACCAACACGCACTCACACATGGCTCACTGGTACTCAATCAACCGCCTATACAAGCACACACACACACAGCTTGCTGTGACCCAATGCAGTCTGTATCACCACACACTCACACACACAACCATGTGTCAATAAAGCCCATACCAGCACACAAACTCACAAGCGCACACACACACACCTGACTGTGACTGAAAACGCTTCCTGTACCAGCACACACACACACAAACACCTCACTGTGACTCAATGCACAGCCTATATGAGCACACACATACACACACAGCTCACAGTGACTCAATACAGAGTCTATACCAGCACACACACACACACATACACACACATATATGACTCACTGACTCAATGCACAGCCTGTACTGGCACACACACAAGTCTTGCTGTGACTCAATGCAGAGTCTAAACCAGCATACAAACACATGGCTCACTGTGACTCAATGTAATTCCTATGCCAGCACACACACACATAGACACATGCATGGCTCTCTCTGATTCAATGCACGTCCTATACCATCACATACACACACACACACACGCAAAGTCACTGTGACACAATGCACAGCCTATACCACAACACCCATGCAAAGACACATATGCACGGCTCATTGTGACTCCATGCACACCCTATACTATCACATACACACATTCACACGTGGCTCATTGTGAATCAATGCACAGTCTGTAGTTCCAGGTATACACACACAGACACACACCTCAGTGGCTCTATGCAAAGCCCATACCACCACACACACACACACATACACACACAGCTCACTGTGAATCAGTGTACAGTCTTCAGCTCCATGTACATACACACACAACACACCTTAGTGAATCAATGCAGAGACCATACCAGCATACACACACATACACACACCTGAGACTCAATGCTCTGCCTATTCCAGCACACACACGCACACACACGGATCACTGTGATTCAATACCAGCCTGTATGTGCACACACACACACTCTCACACACACCGCCGTGTGACTCAACGCAGTTTATACCACCACACAGACACACAGACACACACACACACCTCATTGTGACTCAATGCCAAGCCCATACATGTAAACAGACACACACAACCATGGCTCACTGAGACTCAATGAACAGTGTATACTAGCACATACAAACACAAGGCTCAATGTGAGTCAATGCATAGCCTATACCTGCACACAGACACAGAGAAACACCCCTTAATGTGGCTCAGTGCACAGCCTATTGCAGTGCACACACACACACACACACGCACTGCTCAGTAATTCAATGCAAATCCCATATCAGTATACACATACACATACACTCACCTAGGTGTGACTCAATTCTCAGCCTATAGCAGCACACACACACACCTTACTCTGACTCATGCAGACTCTACAGCACCAAATACACAAACACTAACACAGGGCTGGGATTCAATGCACAGTCCATACCAGCACACCACACTGTGACTCAATGCTCAGATTATACCAGCACACACACACGGCTCACTGTGTCCTAGTGCACAGCATATAACATCACACACACACACACACCACACACTGTGACTCAATGCGCAGCCTGTACCTGCACATACACACAGACACACCTCACTGGGACAAAATGTGCAGCCTATACCAGCACACACACACAGACACACACACCTCAATGTGACATAATGGTCAGCCTATACCAGAACACGCAGACACACACACACATCACTGTGACTCAATGCACAGACTATACCAGCGTGCACACAAACACACAGCACTCTGACTCAATGTACAATGTATACCAAAACATACAAGCATACACACACACCTCAGTGTGTTTCAAAGCACAGCCTATACCAGCACACACACATACACACCTGCACAGATACAGGATTCACTGTGACTCAATGCACAGCCTATAGAAGAACACACACACATACCAACGTGCACACACACATGGCTCACCGTGACTCAATCAATCGCCTATACCAGCACATACACACATGACTCACTGTGACTCAATGCAGTCTTTCGCACAACAGACACACACACCCCATTGAATCAATGAAAGCCCACCAACACACACCCTCTCATAGACACACACACATGGCTCACTGTGACTCAATGCACAGTCTGTATCACCACACACACACATACACCTCAGTTACTCAATGCAAAGACCATACGAGCACACACACACACACATAACTGATTAAATGCTCCACACAAACTAGTGCACACACACACAGATATGCTCACTGTGATTCAAGGCACAGTCTATACGAGCACATTTACACACAAACAACTCATTTTCACACAATGCGCAGTCTACAGCAGCACACAGACACACATAACTCACTGTGACTCAATCCACAGCCTATATTATCACACAGACACACACAAGGCTCACTGTGACTCAATGACGTTTGTAGCACCACACACACACACACACAAACACACACATACACCTCAGTGGCTCAATGCAAACGCATACACTCACAGACACATACCTAACTGTGATTCAGTGCTCAACCTCTACCAGCACACACACGCACACACAGACACACACACACATGCATGGCTCATTCTGACATAATGTACAGTTCTTACCAGCACAAACACAAGCAACATATCTCACTGTAACTCAATGCTCAGACTGTACTTGCACACACACAAGGCTCCCTGTGAGTCAATGCACAGCCTATACCAGCAGAGACACACACACACTGCTCTCTATGACACAGTGCACATCCTGTACCATCACACACACACACAGCTTATTGTGATGCAATACAGACTCTACACAACCAAATACACACACACATGCACAGCTCACTGTGATTCCATGCAGACTCCATACCAGTGCACAAAAACACACAGCACACAACTCAGTGTGATTCAATGCTCACTTTATACCAAAACACACATAGACACACACACCGTTCTCTGTGACTCAGTGCAGTCCATACCAGCACTGCACACACACTCACAGCTCACCTTGAATCAAAGCACAGCCTACCCCAGCAAACACACACACACAGTTCACTGTGACTCAATGCACAGGCTATACCAGCACACACACATATACACACACAGCTTACTGCGACACAATACAGTCTCTACACCCCCAAATACACACAGACACATGCACAGCTCCATGTGATTCCATGCACATTCCATGCCAGTGCATACAGACACACAAAACACACCTCAGTTTGACTCAATGCTCACAGTATGTCAAAACATACATAGACAAACACACGGCTCCCTGTTACTCAGTGCACAGTGTATGCTAGCAGAGTTACACACACAAAGAAACACACATGGCTCACTGTGAATCAACACACAGCCTGTACCTCCACACACACACACATACAAACACTCACACACAGCTTAGTGTGACTCAATGCAAAGCATATACCACCACGTGCACTCACACAAACACTCACCTCCCTGTGACTCAGTGCATAGCATATAACATTCCACACACACACACACACCTCGCTGTGACTCAATGCACAGCCTGTACCTGCGCATAAACACACACACACATCACTGTGATGCGATATGCAGCCTATACCAGCACACACACACACACCAAAGTCTGACTAAATGGTCAGCCTATATGAGAACACACAGACACACACATCCCTCACTGTGACACAATGCACAGTCTATACCAGCCTGCACACACTCACACGACACTGTGACTCAATGCACAATCTGTAATAGCCCACACACGCACTCATACACACCTTATTGTGAATCAATGCACAGCCTATATGTGAACACACACATACTAACATGCACTCACACATGTCTCACGGTGACTCAATCGCCTATACAAGCACACACACATGGCTCACTGTGAGTCAGTGCCCACTCCATACCAGCACCAAACACACAACACAGCTCACTGTGACTCAAGGCACAGTGTATGGCAGCACACACACACACAGACACACTCATACCCACATCTCATTGTGCCTCTAAGCCTGTGAAAGCACACACACAATGAAACAAACACCCCTCACTGTGACTCACTGCACATCCTATACCAGTGCACTCACACACACACACACATGGCTGACTGAATCAATGCACACTCTATACCAGGACACACTCACACACACACACACAGACACACGGCTCCCTGTGACTCAGTGCACAGGATATGCTAGCAGACATACACACACAGAGAAGCACATACGTCAAACTGTGAGTCAATCCACAACCCATACCTCCACACACGCACATATACTGACACTCAAAAACTCAGCTCAGTGTGATTCAATGCAAATTCTATACCAGAAAATGCACACACACACACACACAAACCTCCCCATGAATCAGTGCATAGCACATAACATCACACACATACACCTCACTGTGACTCAATGTGTTGCCTCTACCTGCACATACACTCACAAACAACTCAATATGACTCAATGTGCAGGCTGTACCAGCACACACACACATACATGTGCACACACACCTCAGTTTGCCTCAATTGTCAGCCTATACCAGAACACACAGACACACACACCTCTCACTCTGACTCAATGCACAACCTATACCAGCGTGCACACACACTCACATGGCACAGTGAATCAAGGCACAATTTTACCAGCACATGCACACACACCTCAGAGGGACTCAAAGCTCAGCCTATACCAGAACACACACACACACACATGCACAGATGCAGACCTCACTGTGACTCTATGCACAGCCTATACCAGAACACACACACATACCAACACGCACTCAAACATGGCTCACTGGTACTCAATCAACCGCCTATACAAGCACACACACACACAGCTTGCTGTGACCCAATGCAGTCTGTATCACCACACACTCACACACACAACCATGTGTCAATAAAGCCCATACCAGCACACAAACTCACATGCGCACACACACACACACCTGACTGTGACTGAAAACGCTTCCTGTACCAGCACACACACACACAAACACCTCACTGTGACTCAATGCACAGCCTATATGAGCACACACATACACACACAGCTCACAGTGACTCAATACAGAGTCTATACCAGCAAACACACACACACACACATATATTACTCACTGACTCAATGCACAGCCTGTACTGGCACACACACAAGATTTGCTGTGACTCAATGCAGAGTCTAAACCAGCATACAAACACATGGTTCACTGTGACTCAATGTAATGCCTATGCCAGCACACACACACAGAGACACATGCATGGCTCTCTCTGATTCAATGCACGTCCTATACCATCACATACACACACACACACACACGCACAGTCACTGTGACACAATGCACAGCCTATACCACAACACCCATGCAAAGACACATATGCACGGCTCATTGTGACTCCATGCACACCCTATACTATCACATACACACATTCACACGTGGCTCATTGTGAATCAATGCACAGTCTGTAGTTCCAGGTATACACACACAGACACACACCTCAGTGACTCAATGCAAAACCCATACCATCACACACACACACACATACACACACAGCTCACTGTGAATCAGTGTACAGTCTTCAGCTCCATGTACATACACACACAACACACCTTAGTGAATCAATGCAGAGACCATACCAGCATACACACACACATACACACACCTGAGACTCAATGCTCTGCCTATTCCAGCACACACACGCACACACACGGATCACTGTGATTCAATACCAGCCTGTATGTGCACACACACACACTCTCACACACACCGCCGTGTGACTCAATGCAGTTTATACCACCGCACAGACACACAGACACACACACACACCTCACTGTGACTCAATGCCAAGCCCATACATGTAAACAGACACACACAACCATGGCTCACTGAGACTCAATGAACAGTGTATACTAGCACATACAAACACAAGGCTCAATGTGAGTCAATGCATAGCCTATACCTGCACACAGACACAGAGAAACACCCCTTAATGTGGCTCAGTGCACAGCCTATTGCAGTGCACACACACACACACACACACACTGCTCAGTAATTCAATGCAAATCCCATATCAGTATACACATACACATACACTCACCTAGGTGTGACTCAATTCTCAGCCTATAGCAGCACACACACACACCTTACTCTGACTCATGCAGACTCTACAGCACCAAATACACAAACACTAACACAGGGCTGGGATTCAATGCACAGTCCATACCAGCACACCACACTGTGACTCAATGCTCAGATTATACCAGCACACACACACGGCTCACTGTGTCCTAGTGCACAGCATATAACATCACACACACACACACACCACACACTGTGACTCAATGCGCAGCCTGTACCTGCACATACACACACACACACCTCACTGTGACAAAATGTGCAGCCTATACCAGCACACACACACAGACACACACACCTCAATGTGACATAATGGTCAGCCTATACCAGAACACGCAGACGCACACACACATCACTGTGACTCAATGCACAGACTATACCAGCGTGCACACAAACACACAGCACTCTGACTCAATGTACAATGTATACCAAAACATACAAGCATACACACACACCTCAGTGTGTTTCAAAGCACAGCCTATACCAGCACACACACATACACACCTGCACAGATACAGGATTCACTGTGACTCAATGCACAGCCTATAGAAGAACACACACACATACCAACGTGCACACACACATGGCTCACCGTGACTCAATCAATCGCCTATACCAGCACATACAAACATGGCTCACTGTGACTCAATGCACAGTCTGTATCACCACACACACACATACACCTCAGTTACTCAATGCAAAGACCATACGAGCACACACACACACACACATAACTGATTAAATGCTCCACACAAACTAGTGCACACACACACAGATATGCTCACTGTGATTCAAGGCACAGTCTATACGAGCACATTTACACACAAACAACTCATTTTCACACAATGCGCAGTCTACAGCAGCACACAGACACACATAACTCACTGTGACTCAATCCACAGCCTATATTATCACACAGACACACACAAGGCTCACTGTGACTCAATGACGTTTGTAGCACCACACACACACACACAAACACACACAGACACCTCAGTGGCTCAATGCAAAAGCATACACTCACAGACACATACCTAACTGTGATTCAGTGCTCAACCTCTACAAGCACACACACGCACACACAGACACACACACACATGCATGGCTCATTCTGACATAATGTACAGTTCTTACCAGCACAAACACAAGCAACATATCTCACTGTAACTCAATGCTCAGACTGTACTTGCACACACACAAGGCTCCCTGTGAGTCAATGCACAGCCTATACCAGCAGAGACACACACACACTGCTCTCTATGACACAGTGCACATCCTGTACCATCACACACACACACAGCTTATTGTGATGCAATACAGACTCTACACAACCAAATACACACACACATGCACAGCTCACTGTGATTCCATGCAGACTCCATACCAGTGCACAAAAACACACAGCACACAACTCAGTGTGATTCAATGCTCACTTTATACCAAAACACACATAGACACACACACCGTTCTCTGTGACTCAGTGCACAGTCCATACCAGCACTGCACACACACTCACAGCTCACCTTGAATCAAAGCACAGCCTACCCCAGCAAACACACACACACAGTTCACTGTGACTCAATGCACAGGCTATACCAGCACACACACATATACACACACAGCTTACTGTGACACAATACAGTCTCTACACCACCAAATACACACAGACACACGCACAGCTCCATGTGATCCCATGCACATTCCATGCCAGTGCATACAGACACACAAAACACACCTCAGTTTGACTCAATGCTTACAGTATGTCAAAACATACATAGACAAACACACAGCTCCCTGTTACTCAGTGCACAGTGTATGCTAGCAGAGTTACACACACAAAGAAACACACATGGCTCACTGTGAATCAACACACAGCCTGTACCTCCACACACACACACAAACACTCACACACAGCTTAGTGTGACTCAATGCAAAGCATATACCACCACGTGCACTCACACAAACACTCACCTCCCTGTGACTCAGTGCATAGCATATAACATTCCACACACACACACACACCTCACTGTGACTGAATGCACAGCCTGTACCAGCACACACACATACAAAAACTCACACATGGTTGTGACTCAATGTACAATCCACACCAGCACATACACACACACGATACCTGTGTGAGTCAATGCTCAGTTTATACCAGCACAACCACACGGCTCACTGTGACTCAGTGCACAGCGTATGACATCACACACACACACACACACACATACACCTCGCTGTGACTCAATGCACAGCCTGTACCTGCGCATAAACACACACACACATCACTGTGATGCGATATGCAGCCTATACCAGCACACACACACACACCAAAGTCTGACTAAATGGTCAGCCTATATGAGAACACACAGACACACACATCCCTCACTGTGACACAATGCACAGTCTATACCAGCCTGCACACACTCATATGACACTGTGACTCAATGCACAATCTGTAATAGCCCACACATGAACACGTACACACCTTATTGTGATTCAATGCACAGCCTATATGTGAACACACACATACTAACATGCACTCACACATGTCTCACGGTGACTCAATCGCCTATACAAGCACACACACATGGCTCACTGTGAGTCAGTGCCCACTCCATACCAGCACCAAACACACAACACAGCTCACTGTGACTCAAGGCACAGTGTATGGCAGCACACACACACACAGACACACTCATACCCACATCTCATTGTGCCTCTAAGCCTGTGAAAGCACACACACAATGAAACAAACACCCCTCACTGTGACTCACTGCACATCCTATACCAGTGCACTCACACACACACACACATGGCTGACTGTGAATCAATGCACACTCTATACCAGGACACACACACACACACACACACACGGCTCCCTGTGACTCAGTGCACAGGATATGCTAGCAGACATACACACACAGAGAAGCACATACGTCAAACTGTGAGTCAATCCACAGCCCATACCTCCACACACGCACATATACTGACACTCAAAAACTCAGCTCAGTGTGATTCAATGCAAATTCTATACCAGAAAATGCACACACACACACACACAAACCTCCCCATGAATCAGTGCATAGCACATAACATCACACACATACACCTCACTGTGACTCAATGTGTTGCCTCTACCTGCACATACACTCACAAACAACTCAATATGACTCAATGTGCAGGCTGTACCAGCACACACACACATACATGTGCACACACACCTCAGTTTGCCTCAATTGTCAGCCTATACCAGAACACACAGACACACACACCTCTCACTCTGACTCAATGCACAACCTATACCAGCGTGCACACACACTCACATGGCACAGTGAATCAAGGCACAATTTTACCAGCACATGCACACATACCTCAGAGGGACTCAAAGCTCAGCCTATACCAGAACACACACACACACACACATGCACAGATGCAGACCTCACTGTGACTCTATGCACAGCCTATACCAGAACACACACACATACCAACACGCACTCACACATGGCTCACTGGTACTCAATCAACCGCCTATACAAGCACACACACACACAGCTTGCTGTGACCCAATGCAGTCTGTATCACCACACACTCACACACACAACCATGTGTCAATAAAGCCCATACCAGCACACAAACTCACAAGCGCACACACACACACCTGACTGTGACTGAAAACGCTTCCTGTACCAGCACACACACACACAAACACCTCACTGTGACTCAATGCACAGCCTATATGAGCACACACATACACACACAGCTCACAGTGACTCAATACAGAGTCTATACCAGCACACACACACACACATACACACACATATATGACTCACTGACTCAATGCACAGCCTGTACTGGCACACACACAAGTCTTGCTGTGACTCAATGCAGTCTAAACCAGCATACAAACACATGGCTCACTGTGACTCAATGTAATTCCTATGCCAACACACACACACATAGACACATGCATGGCTCTCTCTGATTCAATGCACGTCCTATACCATCACATACACACACACACACACGCAAAGTCACTGTGACACAATGCACAGCCTATACCACAACACCCATGCAAAGACACATATGCACGGCTCATTGTGACTCCATGCACACCCTATACTATCACATACACACATTCACACGTGGCTCATTGTGAATCAATGCACAGTCTGTAGTTCCAGGTATACACACACAGACACACACCTCAGTGGCTCTATGCAAAGCCCATACCACCACACACACACACACATACACACACAGCTCACTGTGAATCAGTGTACAGTCTTCAGCTCCATGTACATACACACACAACACACCTTAGTGAATCAATGCAGAGACCATACCAGCATACACACACATACACACACCTGAGACTCAATGCTCTGCCTATTCCAGCACACACACGCACACACACGGATCACTGTGATTCAATACCAGCCTGTATGTGCACACACACACACTCTCACACACACCGCCGTGTGACTCAACGCAGTTTATACCACCACACAGACACACAGACACACACACACACCTCATTGTGACTCAATGCCAAGCCCATACATGTAAACAGACACACACAACCATGGCTCACTGAGACTCAATGAACAGTGTATACTAGCACATACAAACACAAGGCTCAATGTGAGTCAATGCATAGCCTATACCTGCACACAGACACAGAGAAACACCCCTTAATGTGGCTCAGTGCACAGCCTATTGCAGTGCACACACACACACACACACACACTGCTCAGTAATTCAATGCAAATCCCATATCAGTATACACATACACATACACTCACCTAGGTGTGACTCAATTCTCAGCCTATAGCAGCACACACACACACCTTACTCTGACTCATGCAGACTCTACAGCACCAAATACACAAACACTAACACACGGCTGGGATTCAATGCACAGTCCATACCAGCACACCACACTGTGACTCAATGCTCAGATTATACCAGCACACACACACGGCTCACTGTGTCCTAGTGCACAGCATATAACATCACACACACACACACACCACACACTGTGACTCAATGCGCAGCCTGTACCTGCACATACACACACACACACCTCACTGTGACAAAATGTGCAGCCTATACCAGCACACACACACAGACACACACACCTCAATGTGACATAATGGTCAGCCTATACCAGAACACGCAGACACACACACACATCACTGTGACTCAATGCACAGACTATACCAGCGTGCACACAAACACACAGCACTCTGACTCAATGTACAATGTATACCAAAACATACAAGCATACACACACACCTCAGTGTGTTTCAAAGCACAGCCTATACCAGCACACACACATACACACCTGCACAGATACAGGATTCACTGTGACTCAATGCACAGCCTATAGAAGAACACACACACATACCAACGTGCACACACACATGGCTCACCGTGACTCAATCAATCGCCTATACCAGCACATACACACATGACTCACTGTGACTCAATGCAGTCTTTCGCACAACAGACACACACACCCCATTGAATCAATGAAAGCCCACCAACACACACCCTCTCATAGACACACACACATGGCTCACTGTGACTCAATGCACAGTCTGTATCACCACACACACACATACACCTCAGTTACTCAATGCAAAGACCATACGAGCACACACACACACACACATAACTGATTAAATGCTCCACACAAACTAGTGCACACACACACAGATATGCTCACTGTGATTCAAGGCACAGTCTATACGAGCACATTTACACACAAACAACTCATTTTCACACAATGCGCAGTCTACAGCAGCACACAGACACACATAACTCACTGTGACTCAATCCACAGCCTATATTATCACACAGACACACACAAGGCTCACTGTGACTCAATGACGTTTGTAGCACCACACACACACACACACAAACACACACATACACCTCAGTGGCTCAATGCAAACGCATACACTCACAGACACATACCTAACTGTGATTCAGTGCTCAACCTCTACCAGCACACACACGCACACACAGACACACACACACATGCATGGCTCATTCTGACATAATGTACAGTTCTTACCAGCACAAACACAAGCAACATATCTCACTGTAACTCAATGCTCAGACTGTACTTGCACACACACAAGGCTCCCTGTGAGTCAATGCACAGCCTATACCAGCAGAGACACACACACACTGCTCTCTATGACACAGTGCACATCCTGTACCATCACACACACACACAGCTTATTGTGATGCAATACAGACTCTACACAACCAAATACACACACACATGCACAGCTCACTGTGATTCCATGCAGACTCCATACCAGTGCACAAAAACACACAGCACACAACTCAGTGTGATTCAATGCTCACTTTATAGCAAAACACACATAGACACACACACCGTTCTCTGTGACTCAGTGCACAGTCCATACCAGCACTGCACACACACTCACAGCTCACCTTGAATCAAAGCACAGCCTACCCCAGCAAACACACACACACAGTTCACTGTGACTCAATGCACAGGCTATACCAGCACACACACATATACACACACAGCTTACTGCGACACAATACAGTCTCTACACCACCAAATACACACAGACACATGCACAGCTCCATGTGATTCCATGCACATTCCATGCCAGTGCATACAGACACACAAAACACACCTCAGTTTGACTCAATGCTCACAGTATGTCAAAACATACATAGACAAACACACGGCTCCCTGTTACTCAGTGCACAGTGTATGCTAGCAGAGTTACACACACAAAGAAACACACATGGCTCACTGTGAATCAACACACAGCCTGTACCTCCACACACACACACATACAAACACTCACACACAGCTTAGTGTGACTCAATGCAAAGCATATACCACCACGTGCACTCACACAAACACTCACCTCCCTGTGACTCAGTGCATAGCATATAACATTCCACACACACACACACACCTCACTGTGACTGAATGCACAGCCTGTACCAGCACACACACATACAAAAACTCACACATGGTTGTGACTCAATGTACAATCCACACCAGCACATACACACACACGATACCTGTGTGAGTCAATGCTCAGTTTATACCAGCACAACCACACGGCTCACTGTGACTCAGTGCACAGCGTATGACATCACACACACACACACACACACACATACACCTCGCTGTGACTCAATGCACAGCCTGTACCTGCACATAAACACACACACACATCACTGTGATGCGATATGCAGCCTATACCAGCACACACACACACACCAAAGTCTGACTAAATGGTCAGCCTATATGAGAACACCCAGACACACACATACCTCACTGTGACACAATGCACAGTCTATACCAGCCTGCACACACTCACACGACACTGTGACTCAATGCACAATCTGTAATAGCCCACACACGCACTCATACACACCTTATTGTGAATCAATGCACAGCCTATATGTGAACACACACATACTAACATGCACTCACACATGTCTCACGGTGACTCAATCGCCTATACAAGCACACACACGGCTCACTGTGAGTCAGTGCCCACTCCATACCAGCACCAAACACACAACACAGCTCACTGTGACTCAAGGCACAGTGTATGGCAGCACACACACACACAGACACACTCATACCCACATCTCATTGTGCCTCTAAGCCTGTGAAAGCACACACACAATGAAACAAACACCCCTCACTGTGACTCACTGCACATCCTATACCAGTGCACTCACACACACACACACATGGCTGACTGTGAATCAATGCACACTCTATACCAGGACACACACACACACACACGGCTCCCTGTGACTCAGTGCACAGGATATGCTAGCAGACATACACACACAGAGAAGCACATACGTCAAACTGTGAGTCAATCCACAGCCCATACCTCCACACACGCACATATACTGACACTCAAAAACTCAGCTCAGTGTGATTCAATGCAAATTCTATACCAGAAAATGCACACACACACACACACAAACCTCCCCATGAATCAGTGCATAGCACATAACATCACACACATACACCTCACTGTGACTCAATGTGTTGCCTCTACCTGCACATACACTCACAAACAACTCAATATGACTCAATGTGCAGGCTGTACCAGCACACACACACATACATGTGCACACACACCTCAGTTTGCCTCAATTGTCAGCCTATACCAGAACACACAGACACACACACCTCTCACTCTGACTCAATGCACAACCTATACCAGCGTGCACACACACTCACATGGCACAGTGAATCAAGGCACAATTTTACCAGCACATGCACACATACCTCAGAGGGAATCAAAGCTCAGCCTATACCAGAACACACACACACACACACACACATGCACAGATGCAGACCTCACTGTGACTCTATGCACAGCCTATACCAGAACACACACACATACCAACACGCACTCACACATGGCTCACTGGTACTCAATCAACCGCCTATACAAGCACACACACACACAGCTTGCTGTGACCCAATGCAGTCTGTATCACCACACACTCACACACACAACCATGTGTCAATAAAGCCCATACCAGCACACAAACTCACAAGCGCACACACACACACCTGACTGTGACTGAAAACGCTTCCTGTACCAGCACACACACACACAAACACCTCACTGTGACTCAATGCACAGCCTATATGAGCACACACATACACACACAGCTCACAGTGACTCAATACAGAGTCTATACCAGCACACACACACACACATACACACACATATATGACTCACTGACTCAATGCACAGCCTGTACTGGCACACACACAAGTCTTGCTGTGACTCAATGCAGAGTCTAAACCAGCATACAAACACATGGCTCACTGTGACTCAATGTAATTCCTATGCCAGCACACACACACATAGACACATGCATGGCTCTCTCTGATTCAATGCACGTCCTATACCATCACATACACACACACACACACGCAAAGTCACTGTGACACAATGCACAGCCTATACCACAACACCCATGCAAAGACACATATGCACGGCTCATTGTGACTCCATGCACACCCTATACTATCACATACACACATTCACACGTGGCTCATTGTGAATCAATGCACAGTCTGTAGTTCCAGGTATACACACACAGACACACACCTCAGTGGCTCTATGCAAAGCCCATACCACCACACACACACACACATACACACACAGCTCACTGTGAATCAGTGTACAGTCTTCAGCTCCATGTACATACACACACAACACACCTTAGTGAATCAATGCAGAGACCATACCAGCATACACACACATACACACACCTGAGACTCAATGCTCTGCCTATTCCAGCACACACACGCACACACACGGATCACTGTGATTCAATACCAGCCTGTATGTGCACACACACACACTCTCACACACACCGCCGTGTGACTCAACGCAGTTTATACCACCACACAGACACACAGACACACACACACACCTCATTGTGACTCAATGCCAAGCCCATACATGTAAACAGACACACACAACCATGGCTCACTGAGACTCAATGAACAGTGTATACTAGCACATACAAACACAAGGCTCAATGTGAGTCAATGCATAGCCTATACCTGCACACAGACACAGAGAAACACCCCTTAATGTGGCTCAGTGCACAGCCTATTGCAGTGCACACACACACACACACACGCACTGCTCAGTAATTCAATGCAAATCCCATATCAGTATACACATACACATACACTCACCTAGGTGTGACTCAATTCTCAGCCTATAGCAGCACACACACACACCTTACTCTGACTCATGCAGACTCTACAGCACCAAATACACAAACACTAACACAGGGCTGGGATTCAATGCACAGTCCATACCAGCACACCACACTGTGACTCAATGCTCAGATTATACCAGCACACACACACGGCTCACTGTGTCCTAGTGCACAGCATATAACATCACACACACACACACACCACACACTGTGACTCAATGCGCAGCCTGTACCTGCACATACACACAGACACACCTCACTGGGACAAAATGTGCAGCCTATACCAGCACACACACACAGACACACACACCTCAATGTGACATAATGGTCAGCCTATACCAGAACACGCAGACACACACACACATCACTGTGACTCAATGCACAGACTATACCAGCGTGCACACAAACACACAGCACTCTGACTCAATGTACAATGTATACCAAAACATACAAGCATACACACACACCTCAGTGTGTTTCAAAGCACAGCCTATACCAGCACACACACATACACACCTGCACAGATACAGGATTCACTGTGACTCAATGCACAGCCTATAGAAGAACACACACACATACCAACGTGCACACACACATGGCTCACCGTGACTCAATCAATCGCCTATACCAGCACATACACACATGACTCACTGTGACTCAATGCAGTCTTTCGCACAACAGACACACACACCCCATTGAATCAATGAAAGCCCACCAACACACACCCTCTCATAGACACACACACATGGCTCACTGTGACTCAATGCACAGTCTGTATCACCACACACACACATACACCTCAGTTACTCAATGCAAAGACCATACGAGCACACACACACACACATAACTGATTAAATGCTCCACACAAACTAGTGCACACACACACAGATATGCTCACTGTGATTCAAGGCACAGTCTATACGAGCACATTTACACACAAACAACTCATTTTCACACAATGCGCAGTCTACAGCAGCACACAGACACACATAACTCACTGTGACTCAATCCACAGCCTATATTATCACACAGACACACACAAGGCTCACTGTGACTCAATGACGTTTGTAGCACCACACACACACACACACAAACACACACATACACCTCAGTGGCTCAATGCAAACGCATACACTCACAGACACATACCTAACTGTGATTCAGTGCTCAACCTCTACCAGCACACACACGCACACACAGACACACACACACATGCATGGCTCATTCTGACATAATGTACAGTTCTTACCAGCACAAACACAAGCAACATATCTCACTGTAACTCAATGCTCAGACTGTACTTGCACACACACAAGGCTCCCTGTGAGTCAATGCACAGCCTATACCAGCAGAGACACACACACACTGCTCTCTATGACACAGTGCACATCCTGTACCATCACACACACACACAGCTTATTGTGATGCAATACAGACTCTACACAACCAAATACACACACACATGCACAGCTCACTGTGATTCCATGCAGACTCCATACCAGTGCACAAAAACACACAGCACACAACTCAGTGTGATTCAATGCTCACTTTATACCAAAACACACATAGACACACACACCGTTCTCTGTGACTCAGTGCAGTCCATACCAGCACTGCACACACACTCACAGCTCACCTTGAATCAAAGCACAGCCTACCCCAGCAAACACACACACACAGTTCACTGTGACTCAATGCACAGGCTATACCAGCACACACACATATACACACACAGCTTACTGCGACACAATACAGTCTCTACACCCCCAAATACACACAGACACATGCACAGCTCCATGTGATTCCATGCACATTCCATGCCAGTGCATACAGACACACAAAACACACCTCAGTTTGACTCAATGCTCACAGTATGTCAAAACATACATAGACAAACACACGGCTCCCTGTTACTCAGTGCACAGTGTATGCTAGCAGAGTTACACACACAAAGAAACACACATGGCTCACTGTGAATCAACACACAGCCTGTACCTCCACACACACACACATACAAACACTCACACACAGCTTAGTGTGACTCAATGCAAAGCATATACCACCACGTGCACTCACACAAACACTCACCTCCCTGTGACTCAGTGCATAGCATATAACATTCCACACACACACACACACCTCGCTGTGACTCAATGCACAGCCTGTACCTGCGCATAAACACACACACACATCACTGTGATGCGATATGCAGCCTATACCAGCACACACACACACACCAAAGTCTGACTAAATGGTCAGCCTATATGAGAACACACAGACACACACATCCCTCACTGTGACACAATGCACAGTCTATACCAGCCTGCACACACTCACACGACACTGTGACTCAATGCACAATCTGTAATAGCCCACACACGCACTCATACACACCTTATTGTGAATCAATGCACAGCCTATATGTGAACACACACATACTAACATGCACTCACACATGTCTCACGGTGACTCAATCACCTATACAAGCACACACACATGGCTCACTGTGAGTCAGTGCCCACTCCATACCAGCACCAAACACACAACACAGCTCACTGTGACTCAAGGCACAGTGTATGGCAGCACACACACACACAGACACACTCATACCCACATCTCATTGTGCCTCTAAGCCTGTGAAAGCACACACACAATGAAACAAACACCCCTCACTGTGACTCACTGCACATCCTATACCAGTGCACTCACACACACACACACATGGCTGACTGAATCAATGCACACTCTATACCAGGACACACTCACACACACACACACAGACACACGGCTCCCTGTGACTCAGTGCACAGGATATGCTAGCAGACATACACACACAGAGAAGCACATACGTCAAACTGTGAGTCAATCCACAACCCATACCTCCACACACGCACATATACTGACACTCAAAAACTCAGCTCAGTGTGATTCAATGCAAATTCTATACCAGAAAATGCACACACACACACACACAAACCTCCCCATGAATCAGTGCATAGCACATAACATCACACACATACACCTCACTGTGACTCAATGTGTTGCCTCTACCTGCACATACACTCACAAACAACTCAATATGACTCAATGTGCAGGCTGTACCAGCACACACACACATACATGTGCACACACACCTCAGTTTGCCTCAATTGTCAGCCTATACCAGAACACACAGACACACACACCTCTCACTCTGACTCAATGCACAACCTATACCAGCGTGCACACACACTCACATGGCACAGTGAATCAAGGCACAATTTTACCAGCACATGCACACACACCTCAGAGGGACTCAAAGCTCAGCCTATACCAGAACACACACACACACACATGCACAGATGCAGACCTCACTGTGACTCTATGCACAGCCTATACCAGAACACACACACATACCAACACGCACTCAAACATGGCTCACTGGTACTCAATCAACCGCCTATACAAGCACACACACACACAGCTTGCTGTGACCCAATGCAGTCTGTATCACCACACACTCACACACACAACCATGTGTCAATAAAGCCCATACCAGCACACAAACTCACATGCGCACACACACACACACCTGACTGTGACTGAAAACGCTTCCTGTACCAGCACACACACACACAAACACCTCACTGTGACTCAATGCACAGCCTATATGAGCACACACATACACACACAGCTCACAGTGACTCAATACAGAGTCTATACCAGCAAACACACACACACACACATATATTACTCACTGACTCAATGCACAGCCTGTACTGGCACACACACAAGATTTGCTGTGACTCAATGCAGAGTCTAAACCAGCATACAAACACATGGTTCACTGTGACTCAATGTAATGCCTATGCCAGCACACACACACAGAGACACATGCATGGCTCTCTCTGATTCAATGCACGTCCTATACCATCACATACACACACACACACACACGCACAGTCACTGTGACACAATGCACAGCCTATACCACAACACCCATGCAAAGACACATATGCACGGCTCATTGTGACTCCATGCACACCCTATACTATCACATACACACATTCACACGTGGCTCATTGTGAATCAATGCACAGTCTGTAGTTCCAGGTATACACACACAGACACACACCTCAGTGACTCAATGCAAAACCCATACCATCACACACACACACACATACACACACAGCTCACTGTGAATCAGTGTACAGTCTTCAGCTCCATGTACATACACACACAACACACCTTAGTGAATCAATGCAGAGACCATACCAGCATACACACACACATACACACACCTGAGACTCAATGCTCTGCCTATTCCAGCACACACACGCACACACACGGATCACTGTGATTCAATACCAGCCTGTATGTGCACACACACACACTCTCACACACACCGCCGTGTGACTCAATGCAGTTTATACCACCGCACAGACACACAGACACACACACACACCTCACTGTGACTCAATGCCAAGCCCATACATGTAAACAGACACACACAACCATGGCTCACTGAGACTCAATGAACAGTGTATACTAGCACATACAAACACAAGGCTCAATGTGAGTCAATGCATAGCCTATACCTGCACACAGACACAGAGAAACACCCCTTAATGTGGCTCAGTGCACAGCCTATTGCAGTGCACACACACACACACACACACACTGCTCAGTAATTCAATGCAAATCCCATATCAGTATACACATACACATACACTCACCTAGGTGTGACTCAATTCTCAGCCTATAGCAGCACACACACACACCTTACTCTGACTCATGCAGACTCTACAGCACCAAATACACAAACACTAACACAGGGCTGGGATTCAATGCACAGTCCATACCAGCACACCACACTGTGACTCAATGCTCAGATTATACCAGCACACACACACGGCTCACTGTGTCCTAGTGCACAGCATATAACATCACACACACACACACACCACACACTGTGACTCAATGCGCAGCCTGTACCTGCACATACACACACACACACCTCACTGTGACAAAATGTGCAGCCTATACCAGCACACACACACAGACACACACACCTCAATGTGACATAATGGTCAGCCTATACCAGAACACGCAGACGCACACACACATCACTGTGACTCAATGCACAGACTATACCAGCGTGCACACAAACACACAGCACTCTGACTCAATGTACAATGTATACCAAAACATACAAGCATACACACACACCTCAGTGTGTTTCAAAGCACAGCCTATACCAGCACACACACATACACACCTGCACAGATACAGGATTCACTGTGACTCAATGCACAGCCTATAGAAGAACACACACACATACCAACGTGCACACACACATGGCTCACCGTGACTCAATCAATCGCCTATACCAGCACATACAAACATGGCTCACTGTGACTCAATGCACAGTCTGTATCACCACACACACACATACACCTCAGTTACTCAATGCAAAGACCATACGAGCACACACACACACACACATAACTGATTAAATGCTCCACACAAACTAGTGCACACACACACAGATATGCTCACTGTGATTCAAGGCACAGTCTATACGAGCACATTTACACACAAACAACTCATTTTCACACAATGCGCAGTCTACAGCAGCACACAGACACACATAACTCACTGTGACTCAATCCACAGCCTATATTATCACACAGACACACACAAGGCTCACTGTGACTCAATGACGTTTGTAGCACCACACACACACACACAAACACACACACACACCTCAGTGGCTCAATGCAAACGTATACACTCACAGACACATACCTAACTGTGATTCAGTGCTCAACCTCTACCAGCACACACACGCACACACAGACACACACACACATGCATGGCTCATTCTGACATAATGTACAGTTCTTACCAGCACAAACACAAGCAACATATCTCACTGTAACTCAATGCTCAGACTGTACTTGCACACACACAAGGCTCCCTGTGAGTCAATGCACAGCCTATACCAGCAGAGACACACACACACTGCTCTCTATGACACAGTGCACATCCTGTACCATCACACACACACACAGCTTATTGTGATGCAATACAGACTCTACACAACCAAATACACACACACATGCACAGCTCACTGTGATTCCATGCAGACTCCATACCAGTGCACAAAAACACACAGCACACAACTCAGTGTGATTCAATGCTCACTTTATACCAAAACACACATAGACACACACACCGTTCTCTGTGACTCAGTGCACAGTCCATACCAGCACTGCACACACACTCACAGCTCACCTTGAATCAAAGCACAGCCTACCCCAGCAAACACACACACACAGTTCACTGTGACTCAATGCACAGGCTATACCAGCACACACACATATACACACACAGCTTACTGTGACACAATACAGTCTCTACACCACCAAATACACACAGACACACGCACAGCTCCATGTGATTCCATGCACATTCCATGCCAGTGCATACAGACACACAAAACACACCTCAGTTTGACTCAATGCTTACAGTATGTCAAAACATACATAGACAAACACACAGCTCCCTGTTACTCAGTGCACAGTGTATGCTAGCAGAGTTACACACACAAAGAAACACACATGGCTCACTGTGAATCAACACACAGCCTGTACCTCCACACACACACACATACAAACACTCACACACAGCTTAGTGTGACTCAATGCAAAGCATATACCACCACGTGCACTCACACAAACACTCACCTCCCTGTGACTCAGTGCATAGCATATAACATTCCACACACACACACACACCTCACTGTGACTGAATGCACAGCCTGTACCAGCACACACACATACAAAAACTCACACATGGTTGTGACTCAATGTACAATCCACACCAGCACATACACACACACGATACCTGTGTGAGTCAATGCTCAGTTTATACCAGCACAACCACACGGCTCACTGTGACTCAGTGCACAGCGTATGACATCACACACACACACACACACACATACACCTCGCTGTGACTCAATGCACAGCCTGTACCTGCGCATAAACACACACACACATCACTGTGATGCCATATGCAGCCTATACCAGCACACACACACACACCAAAGTCTGACTAAATGGTCAGCCTATATGAGAACACACAGACACACACATCCCTCACTGTGACACAATGCACAGTCTATACCAGCCTGCACACACTCACACGACACTGTGACTCAATGCACAATCTGTAATAGCCCACACACGCACTCATACACACCTTATTGTGAATCAATGCACAGCCTATATGTGAACACACACATACTAACATGCACTCACACATGTCTCACGGTGACTCAATCACCTATACAAGCACACACACATGGCTCACTGTGAGTCAGTGCCCACTCCATACCAGCACCAAACACACAACACAGCTCACTGTGACTCAAGGCACAGTGTATGGCAGCACACACACACACAGACACACTCATACCCACATCTCATTGTGCCTCTAAGCCTGTGAAAGCACACACACAATGAAACAAACACCCCTCACTGTGACTCACTGCACATCCTATACCAGTGCACTCACACACACACACACATGGCTGACTGTGAATCAATGCACACTCTATACCAGGACACACTCACACACACACACACAGACACACAGCTCCCTGTGACTCAGTGCACAGGATATGCTAGCAGACATACACACACAGAGAAGCACATACGTCAAACTGTGAGTCAATCCACAGCCCATACCTCCACACACGCACATATACTGACACTCAAAAACTCAGCTCAGTGTGATTCAATGCAAATTCTATACCAGAAAATGCACACACACACACACACAAACCTCCCCATGAATCAGTGCATAGCACATAACATCACACACATACACCTCACTGTGACTCAATGTGTTGCCTCTACCTGCACATACACTCACAAACAACTCAATATGACTCAATGTGCAGGCTGTACCAGCACACACACACATACATGTGCACACACACCTCAGTTTGCCTCAATTGTCAGCCTATACCAGAACACACAGACACACACACCTCTCACTCTGACTCAATGCACAACCTATACCAGCGTGCACACACACTCACATGGCACAGTGAATCAAGGCACAATTTTACCAGCACATGCACACACACCTCAGAGGGACTCAAAGCTCAGCCTATACCAGAACACACACACACACACACATGCACAGATGCAGACCTCACTGTGACTCTATGCACAGCCTATACCAGAACACACACACATACCAACACGCACTCACACATGGCTCACTGGTACTCAATCAACCGCCTATACAAGCACACACACACACAGCTTGCTGTGACCCAATGCAGTCTGTATCACCACACACTCACACACACAACCATGTGTCAATAAAGCCCATACCAGCACACAAACTCACATGCGCACACACACACACACCTGACTGTGACTGAAAACGCTTCCTGTACCAGCACACACACACACAAACACCTCACTGTGACTCAATGCACAGCCTATATGAGCACACACATACACACACAGCTCACAGTGACTCAATACAGAGTCTATACCAGCAAACACACACACACACACATATATTACTCACTGACTCAATGCACAGCCTGTACTGGCACACACACAAGATTTGCTGTGACTCAATGCAGAGTCTAAACCAGCATACAAACACATGGTTCACTGTGACTCAATGTAATGCCTATGCCAGCACACACACACAGAGACACATGCATGGCTCTCTCTGATTCAATGCACGTCCTATACCATCACATACACACACACACACACACGCACAGTCACTGTGACACAATGCACAGCCTATACCACAACACCCATGCAAAGACACATATGCACGGCTCATTGTGACTCCATGCACACCCTATACTATCACATACACACATTCACACGTGGCTCATTGTGAATCAATGCACAGTCTGTAGTTCCAGGTATACACACACAGACACACACCTCAGTGACTCAATGCAAAACCCATACCATCACACACACACACACATACACACACAGCTCACTGTGAATCAGTGTACAGTCTTCAGCTCCATGTACATACACACACAACACACCTTAGTGAATCAATGCAGAGACCATACCAGCATACACACACACATACACACACCTGAGACTCAATGCTCTGCCTATTCCAGCACACACACGCACACACACGGATCACTGTGATTCAATACCAGCCTGTATGTGCACACACACACACTCTCACACACACCGCCGTGTGACTCAATGCAGTTTATACCACCGCACAGACACACAGACACACACACACACCTCACTGTGACTCAATGCCAAGCCCATACATGTAAACAGACACACACAACCATGGCTCACTGAGACTCAATGAACAGTGTATACTAGCACATACAAACACAAGGCTCAATGTGAGTCAATGCATAGCCTATACCTGCACACAGACACAGAGAAACACCCCTTAATGTGGCTCAGTGCACAGCCTATTGCAGTGCACACACACACACACACACACACTGCTCAGTAATTCAATGCAAATCCCATATCAGTATACACATACACATACACTCACCTAGGTGTGACTCAATTCTCAGCCTATAGCAGCACACACACACACCTTACTCTGACTCATGCAGACTCTACAGCACCAAATACACAAACACTAACACAGGGCTGGGATTCAATGCACAGTCCATACCAGCACACCACACTGTGACTCAATGCTCAGATTATACCAGCACACACACACGGCTCACTGTGTCCTAGTGCACAGCATATAACATCACACACACACACACACCACACACTGTGACTCAATGCGCAGCCTGTACCTGCACATACACACAGACACACCTCACTGTGACAAAATGTGCAGCCTATACCAGCACACACACACAGACACACACACCTCAATGTGACATAATGGTCAGCCTATACCAGAACACGCAGACGCACACACACATCACTGTGACTCAATGCACAGACTATACCAGCGTGCACACAAACACACAGCACTCTGACTCAATGTACAATGTATACCAAAACATACAAGCATACACACACACCTCAGTGTGTTTCAAAGCACAGCCTATACCAGCACACACACATACACACCTGCACAGATACAGGATTCACTGTGACTCAATGCACAGCCTATAGAAGAACACACACACATACCAACGTGCACACACACATGGCTCACCGTGACTCAATCAATCGCCTATACCAGCACATACAAACATGGCTCACTGTGACTCAATGCACAGTCTGTATCACCACACACACACATACACCTCAGTTACTCAATGCAAAGACCATACGAGCACACACACACACACACATAACTGATTAAATGCTCCACACAAACTAGTGCACACACACACAGATATGCTCACTGTGATTCAAGGCACAGTCTATACGAGCACATTTACACACAAACAACTCATTTTCACACAATGCGCAGTCTACAGCAGCACACAGACACACATAACTCACTGTGACTCAATCCACAGCCTATATTATCACACAGACACACACAAGGCTCACTGTGACTCAATGACGTTTGTAGCACCACACACACACACACAAACACACACACACACCTCAGTGGCTCAATGCAAACGTATACACTCACAGACACATACCTAACTGTGATTCAGTGCTCAACCTCTACCAGCACACACACGCACACACAGACACACACACACATGCATGGCTCATTCTGACATAATGTACAGTTCTTACCAGCACAAACACAAGCAACATATCTCACTGTAACTCAATGCTCAGACTGTACTTGCACACACACAAGGCTCCCTGTGAGTCAATGCACAGCCTATACCAGCAGAGACACACACACACTGCTCTCTATGACACAGTGCACATCCTGTACCATCACACACACACACAGCTTATTGTGATGCAATACAGACTCTACACAACCAAATACACACACACATGCACAGCTCACTGTGATTCCATGCAGACTCCATACCAGTGCACAAAAACACACAGCACACAACTCAGTGTGATTCAATGCTCACTTTATACCAAAACACACATAGACACACACACCGTTCTCTGTGACTCAGTGCACAGTCCATACCAGCACTGCACACACACTCACAGCTCACCTTGAATCAAAGCACAGCCTACCCCAGCAAACACACACACACAGTTCACTGTGACTCAATGCACAGGCTATACCAGCACACACACATATACACACACAGCTTACTGTGACACAATACAGTCTCTACACCACCAAATACACACAGACACACGCACAGCTCCATGTGATTCCATGCACATTCCATGCCAGTGCATACAGACACACAAAACACACCTCAGTTTGACTCAATGCTTACAGTATGTCAAAACATACATAGACAAACACACAGCTCCCTGTTACTCAGTGCACAGTGTATGCTAGCAGAGTTACACACACAAAGAAACACACATGGCTCACTGTGAATCAACACACAGCCTGTACCTCCACACACACACACATACAAACACTCACACACAGCTTAGTGTGACTCAATGCAAAGCATATACCACCACGTGCACTCACACAAACACTCACCTCCCTGTGACTCAGTGCATAGCATATAACATTCCACACACACACACACACCTCACTGTGACTGAATGCACAGCCTGTACCAGCACACACACATACAAAAACTCACACATGGTTGTGACTCAATGTACAATCCACACCAGCACATACACACACACGATACCTGTGTGAGTCAATGCTCAGTTTATACCAGCACAACCACACGGCTCACTGTGACTCAGTGCACAGCGTATGACATCACACACACACACACACACACATACACCTCGCTGTGACTCAATGCACAGCCTGTACCTGCGCATAAACACACACACACATCACTGTGATGCCATATGCAGCCTATACCAGCACACACACACACACCAAAGTCTGACTAAATGGTCAGCCTATATGAGAACACACAGACACACACATCCCTCACTGTGACACAATGCACAGTCTATACCAGCCTGCACACACTCACACGACACTGTGACTCAATGCACAATCTGTAATAGCCCACACACGCACTCATACACACCTTATTGTGAATCAATGCACAGCCTATATGTGAACACACACATACTAACATGCACTCACACATGTCTCACGGTGACTCAATCACCTATACAAGCACACACACATGGCTCACTGTGAGTCAGTGCCCACTCCATACCAGCACCAAACACACAACACAGCTCACTGTGACTCAAGGCACAGTGTATGGCAGCACACACACACACAGACACACTCATACCCACATCTCATTGTGCCTCTAAGCCTGTGAAAGCACACACACAATGAAACAAACACCCCTCACTGTGACTCACTGCACATCCTATACCAGTGCACTCACACACACACACACATGGCTGACTGTGAATCAATGCACACTCTATACCAGGACACACTCACACACACACACACAGACACACAGCTCCCTGTGACTCAGTGCACAGGATATGCTAGCAGACATACACACACAGAGAAGCACATACGTCAAACTGTGAGTCAATCCACAGCCCATACCTCCACACACGCACATATACTGACACTCAAAAACTCAGCTCAGTGTGATTCAATGCAAATTCTATACCAGAAAATGCACACACACACACACACAAACCTCCCCATGAATCAGTGCATAGCACATAACATCACACACATACACCTCACTGTGACTCAATGTGTTGCCTCTACCTGCACATACACTCACAAACAACTCAATATGACTCAATGTGCAGGCTGTACCAGCACACACACACATACATGTGCACACACACCTCAGTTTGCCTCAATTGTCAGCCTATACCAGAACACACAGACACACACACCTCTCACTCTGACTCAATGCACAACCTATACCAGCGTGCACACACACTCACATGGCACAGTGAATCAAGGCACAATTTTACCAGCACATGCACACACACCTCAGAGGGACTCAAAGCTCAGCCTATACCAGAACACACACACACACACACATGCACAGATGCAGACCTCACTGTGACTCTATGCACAGCCTATACCAGAACACACACACATACCAACACGCACTCACACATGGCTCACTGGTACTCAATCAACCGCCTATACAAGCACACACACACACAGCTTGCTGTGACCCAATGCAGTCTGTATCACCACACACTCACACACACAACCATGTGTCAATAAAGCCCATACCAGCACACAAACTCACATGCGCACACACACACACACCTGACTGTGACTGAAAACGCTTCCTGTACCAGCACACACACACACAAACACCTCACTGTGACTCAATGCACAGCCTATATGAGCACACACATACACACACAGCTCACAGTGACTCAATACAGAGTCTATACCAGCAAACACACACACACACACATATATTACTCACTGACTCAATGCACAGCCTGTACTGGCACACACACAAGATTTGCTGTGACTCAATGCAGAGTCTAAACCAGCATACAAACACATGGTTCACTGTGACTCAATGTAATGCCTATGCCAGCACACACACACAGAGACACATGCATGGCTCTCTCTGATTCAATGCACGTCCTATACCATCACATACACACACACACACACACGCACAGTCACTGTGACACAATGCACAGCCTATACCACAACACCCATGCAAAGACACATATGCACGGCTCATTGTGACTCCATGCACACCCTATACTATCACATACACACATTCACACGTGGCTCATTGTGAATCAATGCACAGTCTGTAGTTCCAGGTATACACACACAGACACACACCTCAGTGACTCAATGCAAAACCCATACCATCACACACACACACACATACACACACAGCTCACTGTGAATCAGTGTACAGTCTTCAGCTCCATGTACATACACACACAACACACCTTAGTGAATCAATGCAGAGACCATACCAGCATACACACACACATACACACACCTGAGACTCAATGCTCTGCCTATTCCAGCACACACACGCACACACACGGATCACTGTGATTCAATACCAGCCTGTATGTGCACACACACACACTCTCACACACACCGCCGTGTGACTCAATGCAGTTTATACCACCGCACAGACACACAGACACACACACACACCTCACTGTGACTCAATGCCAAGCCCATACATGTAAACAGACACACACAACCATGGCTCACTGAGACTCAATGAACAGTGTATACTAGCACATACAAACACAAGGCTCAATGTGAGTCAATGCATAGCCTATACCTGCACACAGACACAGAGAAACACCCCTTAATGTGGCTCAGTGCACAGCCTATTGCAGTGCACACACACACACACACACACACTGCTCAGTAATTCAATGCAAATCCCATATCAGTATACACATACACATACACTCACCTAGGTGTGACTCAATTCTCAGCCTATAGCAGCACACACACACACCTTACTCTGACTCATGCAGACTCTACAGCACCAAATACACAAAAACTAACACAGGGCTGGGATTCAATGCACAGTCCATACCAGCACACCACACTGTGACTCAATGCTCAGATTATACCAGCACACACACACGGCTCACTGTGTCCTAGTGCACAGCATATAACATCACACACACACACACACCACACACTGTGACTCAATGCGCAGCCTGTACCTGCACATACACACACACACACCTCACTGTGACAAAATGTGCAGCCTATACCAGCACACACACACAGACACACACACCTCAATGTGACATAATGGTCAGCCTATACCAGAACACGCAGACGCACACACACATCACTGTGACTCAATGCACAGACTATACCAGCGTGCACACAAACACACAGCACTCTGACTCAATGTACAATGTATACCAAAACATACAAGCATACACACACACCTCAGTGTGTTTCAAAGCACAGCCTATACCAGCACACACACATACACACCTGCACAGATACAGGATTCACTGTGACTCAATGCACAGCCTATAGAAGAACACACACACATACCAACGTGCACACACACATGGCTCACCGTGACTCAATCAATCGCCTATACCAGCACATACAAACATGGCTCACTGTGACTCAATGCACAGTCTGTATCACCACACACACACATACACCTCAGTTACTCAATGCAAAGACCATACGAGCACACACACACACACACATAACTGATTAAATGCTCCACACAAACTAGTGCACACACACACAGATATGCTCACTGTGATTCAAGGCACAGTCTATACGAGCACATTTACACACAAACAACTCATTTTCACACAATGCGCAGTCTACAGCAGCACACAGACACACATAACTCACTGTGACTCAATCCACAGCCTATATTATCACACAGACACACACAAGGCTCACTGTGACTCAATGACGTTTGTAGCACCACACACACACACACAAACACACACACACACCTCAGTGGCTCAATGCAAACGTATACACTCACAGACACATACCTAACTGTGATTCAGTGCTCAACCTCTACCAGCACACACACGCACACACAGACACACACACACATGCATGGCTCATTCTGACATAATGTACAGTTCTTACCAGCACAAACACAAGCAACATATCTCACTGTAACTCAATGCTCAGACTGTACTTGCACACACACAAGGCTCCCTGTGAGTCAATGCACAGCCTATACCAGCAGAGACACACACACACTGCTCTCTATGACACAGTGCACATCCTGTACCATCACACACACACACAGCTTATTGTGATGCAATACAGACTCTACACAACCAAATACACACACACATGCACAGCTCACTGTGATTCCATGCAGACTCCATACCAGTGCACAAAAACACACAGCACACAACTCAGTGTGATTCAATGCTCACTTTATACCAAAACACACATAGACACACACACCGTTCTCTGTGACTCAGTGCACAGTCCATACCAGCACTGCACACACACTCACAGCTCACCTTGAATCAAAGCACAGCCTACCCCAGCAAACACACACACACAGTTCACTGTGACTCAATGCACAGGCTATACCAGCACACACACATATACACACACAGCTTACTGTGACACAATACAGTCTCTACACCACCAAATACACACAGACACACGCACAGCTCCATGTGATTCCATGCACATTCCATGCCAGTGCATACAGACACACAAAACACACCTCAGTTTGACTCAATGCTTACAGTATGTCAAAACATACATAGACAAACACACAGCTCCCTGTTACTCAGTGCACAGTGTATGCTAGCAGAGTTACACACACAAAGAAACACACATGGCTCACTGTGAATCAACACACAGCCTGTACCTCCACACACACACACATACAAACACTCACACACAGCTTAGTGTGACTCAATGCAAAGCATATACCACCACGTGCACTCACACAAACACTCACCTCCCTGTGACTCAGTGCATAGCATATAACATTCCACACACACACACACACACCTCACTGTGACTGAATGCACAGCCTGTACCAGCACACACACATACAAAAACTCACACATGGTTGTGACTCAATGTACAATCCACACCAGCACATACACACACACGATACCTGTGTGAGTCAATGCTCAGTTTATACCAGCACAACCACACGGCTCACTGTGACTCAGTGCACAGCGTATGACATCACACACACACACACACACACATACACCTCGCTGTGACTCAATGCACAGCCTGTACCTGCGCATAAACACACACACACATCACTGTGATGCCATATGCAGCCTATACCAGCACACACACACACACCAAAGTCTGACTAAATGGTCAGCCTATATGAGAACACACAGACACACACATCCCTCACTGTGACACAATGCACAGTCTATACCAGCCTGCACACACTCACACGACACTGTGACTCAATGCACAATCTGTAATAGCCCACACACGCACTCATACACACCTTATTGTGAATCAATGCACAGCCTATATGTGAACACACACATACTAACATGCACTCACACATGTCTCACGGTGACTCAATCACCTATACAAGCACACACACATGGCTCACTGTGAGTCAGTGCCCACTCCATACCAGCACCAAACACACAACACAGCTCACTGTGACTCAAGGCACAGTGTATGGCAGCACACACACACACAGACACACTCATACCCACATCTCATTGTGCCTCTAAGCCTGTGAAAGCACACACACAATGAAACAAACACCCCTCACTGTGACTCACTGCACATCCTATACCAGTGCACTCACACACACACACACATGGCTGACTGTGAATCAATGCACACTCTATACCAGGACACACTCACACACACACACACAGACACACAGCTCCCTGTGACTCAGTGCACAGGATATGCTAGCAGACATACACACACAGAGAAGCACATACGTCAAACTGTGAGTCAATCCACAGCCCATACCTCCACACACGCACATATACTGACACTCAAAAACTCAGCTCAGTGTGATTCAATGCAAATTCTATACCAGAAAATGCACACACACACACACACAAACCTCCCCATGAATCAGTGCATAGCACATAACATCACACACATACACCTCACTGTGACTCAATGTGTTGCCTCTACCTGCACATACACTCACAAACAACTCAATATGACTCAATGTGCAGGCTGTACCAGCACACACACACATACATGTGCACACACACCTCAGTTTGCCTCAATTGTCAGCCTATACCAGAACACACAGACACACACACCTCTCACTCTGACTCAATGCACAACCTATACCAGCGTGCACACACACTCACATGGCACAGTGAATCAAGGCACAATTTTACCAGCACATGCACACACACCTCAGAGGGACTCAAAGCTCAGCCTATACCAGAACACACACACACACACACATGCACAGATGCAGACCTCACTGTGACTCTATGCACAGCCTATACCAGAACACACACACATACCAACACGCACTCACACATGGCTCACTGGTACTCAATCAACCGCCTATACAAGCACACACACACACAGCTTGCTGTGACCCAATGCAGTCTGTATCACCACACACTCACACACACAACCATGTGTCAATAAAGCCCATACCAGCACACAAACTCACATGCGCACACACACACACACCTGACTGTGACTGAAAACGCTTCCTGTACCAGCACACACACACACAAACACCTCACTGTGACTCAATGCACAGCCTATATGAGCACACACATACACACACAGCTCACAGTGACTCAATACAGAGTCTATACCAGCAAACACACACACACACACATATATTACTCACTGACTCAATGCACAGCCTGTACTGGCACACACACAAGATTTGCTGTGACTCAATGCAGAGTCTAAACCAGCATACAAACACATGGTTCACTGTGACTCAATGTAATGCCTATGCCAGCACACACACACAGAGACACATGCATGGCTCTCTCTGATTCAATGCACGTCCTATACCATCACATACACACACACACACACACGCACAGTCACTGTGACACAATGCACAGCCTATACCACAACACCCATGCAAAGACACATATGCACGGCTCATTGTGACTCCATGCACACCCTATACTATCACATACACACATTCACACGTGGCTCATTGTGAATCAATGCACAGTCTGTAGTTCCAGGTATACACACACAGACACACACCTCAGTGACTCAATGCAAAACCCATACCATCACACACACACACACATACACACACAGCTCACTGTGAATCAGTGTACAGTCTTCAGCTCCATGTACATACACACACAACACACCTTAGTGAATCAATGCAGAGACCATACCAGCATACACACACACATACACACACCTGAGACTCAATGCTCTGCCTATTCCAGCACACACACGCACACACACGGATCACTGTGATTCAATACCAGCCTGTATGTGCACACACACACACTCTCACACACACCGCCGTGTGACTCAATGCAGTTTATACCACCGCACAGACACACAGACACACACACACACCTCACTGTGACTCAATGCCAAGCCCATACATGTAAACAGACACACACAACCATGGCTCACTGAGACTCAATGAACAGTGTATACTAGCACATACAAACACAAGGCTCAATGTGAGTCAATGCATAGCCTATACCTGCACACAGACACAGAGAAACACCCCTTAATGTGGCTCAGTGCACAGCCTATTGCAGTGCACACACACACACACACACACACTGCTCAGTAATTCAATGCAAATCCCATATCAGTATACACATACACATACACTCACCTAGGTGTGACTCAATTCTCAGCCTATAGCAGCACACACACACACCTTACTCTGACTCATGCAGACTCTACAGCACCAAATACACAAACACTAACACAGGGCTGGGATTCAATGCACAGTCCATACCAGCACACCACACTGTGACTCAATGCTCAGATTATACCAGCACACACACACGGCTCACTGTGTCCTAGTGCACAGCATATAACATCACACACACACACACACCACACACTGTGACTCAATGCGCAGCCTGTACCTGCACATACACACACACACACCTCACTGTGACAAAATGTGCAGCCTATACCAGCACACACACACAGACACACACACCTCAATGTGACATAATGGTCAGCCTATACCAGAACACGCAGACGCACACACACATCACTGTGACTCAATGCACAGACTATACCAGCGTGCACACAAACACACAGCACTCTGACTCAATGTACAATGTATACCAAAACATACAAGCATACACACACACCTCAGTGTGTTTCAAAGCACAGCCTATACCAGCACACACACATACACACCTGCACAGATACAGGATTCACTGTGACTCAATGCACAGCCTATAGAAGAACACACACACATACCAACGTGCACACACACATGGCTCACCGTGACTCAATCAATCGCCTATACCAGCACATACAAACATGGCTCACTGTGACTCAATGCACAGTCTGTATCACCACACACACACATACACCTCAGTTACTCAATGCAAAGACCATACGAGCACACACACACACACACATAACTGATTAAATGCTCCACACAAACTAGTGCACACACACACAGATATGCTCACTGTGATTCAAGGCACAGTCTATACGAGCACATTTACACACAAACAACTCATTTTCACACAATGCGCAGTCTACAGCAGCACACAGACACACATAACTCACTGTGACTCAATCCACAGCCTATATTATCACACAGACACACACAAGGCTCACTGTGACTCAATGACGTTTGTAGCACCACACACACACACACAAACACACACACACACCTCAGTGGCTCAATGCAAACGTATACACTCACAGACACATACCTAACTGTGATTCAGTGCTCAACCTCTACCAGCACACACACGCACACACAGACACACACACACATGCATGGCTCATTCTGACATAATGTACAGTTCTTACCAGCACAAACACAAGCAACATATCTCACTGTAACTCAATGCTCAGACTGTACTTGCACACACACAAGGCTCCCTGTGAGTCAATGCACAGCCTATACCAGCAGAGACACACACACACTGCTCTCTATGACACAGTGCACATCCTGTACCATCACACACACACACAGCTTATTGTGATGCAATACAGACTCTACACAACCAAATACACACACACATGCACAGCTCACTGTGATTCCATGCAGACTCCATACCAGTGCACAAAAACACACAGCACACAACTCAGTGTGATTCAATGCTCACTTTATACCAAAACACACATAGACACACACACCGTTCTCTGTGACTCAGTGCACAGTCCATACCAGCACTGCACACACACTCACAGCTCACCTTGAATCAAAGCACAGCCTACCCCAGCAAACACACACACACAGTTCACTGTGACTCAATGCACAGGCTATACCAGCACACACACATATACACACACAGCTTACTGTGACACAATACAGTCTCTACACCACCAAATACACACAGACACACGCACAGCTCCATGTGATTCCATGCACATTCCATGCCAGTGCATACAGACACACAAAACACACCTCAGTTTGACTCAATGCTTACAGTATGTCAAAACATACATAGACAAACACACAGCTCCCTGTTACTCAGTGCACAGTGTATGCTAGCAGAGTTACACACACAAAGAAACACACATGGCTCACTGTGAATCAACACACAGCCTGTACCTCCACACACACACACATACAAACACTCACACACAGCTTAGTGTGACTCAATGCAAAGCATATACCACCACGTGCACTCACACAAACACTCACCTCCCTGTGACTCAGTGCATAGCATATAACATTCCACACACACACACACACCTCACTGTGACTGAATGCACAGCCTGTACCAGCACACACACATACAAAAACTCACACATGGTTGTGACTCAATGTACAATCCACACCAGCACATACACACACACGATACCTGTGTGAGTCAATGCTCAGTTTATACCAGCACAACCACACGGCTCACTGTGACTCAGTGCACAGCGTATGACATCACACACACACACACACACACATACACCTCGCTGTGACTCAATGCACAGCCTGTACCTGCGCATAAACACACACACACATCACTGTGATGCCATATGCAGCCTATACCAGCACACACACACACACCAAAGTCTGACTAAATGGTCAGCCTATATGAGAACACACAGACACACACATCCCTCACTGTGACACAATGCACAGTCTATACCAGCCTGCACACACTCACACGACACTGTGACTCAATGCACAATCTGTAATAGCCCACACACGCACTCATACACACCTTATTGTGAATCAATGCACAGCCTATATGTGAACACACACATACTAACATGCACTCACACATGTCTCACGGTGACTCAATCACCTATACAAGCACACACACATGGCTCACTGTGAGTCAGTGCCCACTCCATACCAGCACCAAACACACAACACAGCTCACTGTGACTCAAGGCACAGTGTATGGCAGCACACACACACACAGACACACTCATACCCACATCTCATTGTGCCTCTAAGCCTGTGAAAGCACACACACAATGAAACAAACACCCCTCACTGTGACTCACTGCACATCCTATACCAGTGCACTCACACACACACACACATGGCTGACTGTGAATCAATGCACACTCTATACCAGGACACACTCACACACACACACACAGACACACAGCTCCCTGTGACTCAGTGCACAGGATATGCTAGCAGACATACACACACAGAGAAGCACATACGTCAAACTGTGAGTCAATCCACAGCCCATACCTCCACACACGCACATATACTGACACTCAAAAACTCAGCTCAGTGTGATTCAATGCAAATTCTATACCAGAAAATGCACACACACACACACACAAACCTCCCCATGAATCAGTGCATAGCACATAACATCACACACATACACCTCACTGTGACTCAATGTGTTGCCTCTACCTGCACATACACTCACAAACAACTCAATATGACTCAATGTGCAGGCTGTACCAGCACACACACACATACATGTGCACACACACCTCAGTTTGCCTCAATTGTCAGCCTATACCAGAACACACAGACACACACACCTCTCACTCTGACTCAATGCACAACCTATACCAGCGTGCACACACACTCACATGGCACAGTGAATCAAGGCACAATTTTACCAGCACATGCACACACACCTCAGAGGGACTCAAAGCTCAGCCTATACCAGAACACACACACACACACACATGCACAGATGCAGACCTCACTGTGACTCTATGCACAGCCTATACCAGAACACACACACATACCAACACGCACTCACACATGGCTCACTGGTACTCAATCAACCGCCTATACAAGCACACACACACACAGCTTGCTGTGACCCAATGCAGTCTGTATCACCACACACTCACACACACAACCATGTGTCAATAAAGCCCATACCAGCACACAAACTCACATGCGCACACACACACACACCTGACTGTGACTGAAAACGCTTCCTGTACCAGCACACACACACACAAACACCTCACTGTGACTCAATGCACAGCCTATATGAGCACACACATACACACACAGCTCACAGTGACTCAATACAGAGTCTATACCAGCAAACACACACACACACACATATATTACTCACTGACTCAATGCACAGCCTGTACTGGCACACACACAAGATTTGCTGTGACTCAATGCAGAGTCTAAACCAGCATACAAACACATGGTTCACTGTGACTCAATGTAATGCCTATGCCAGCACACACACACAGAGACACATGCATGGCTCTCTCTGATTCAATGCACGTCCTATACCATCACATACACACACACACACACACGCACAGTCACTGTGACACAATGCACAGCCTATACCACAACACCCATGCAAAGACACATATGCACGGCTCATTGTGACTCCATGCACACCCTATACTATCACATACACACATTCACACGTGGCTCATTGTGAATCAATGCACAGTCTGTAGTTCCAGGTATACACACACAGACACACACCTCAGTGACTCAATGCAAAACCCATACCATCACACACACACACACATACACACACAGCTCACTGTGAATCAGTGTACAGTCTTCAGCTCCATGTACATACACACACAACACACCTTAGTGAATCAATGCAGAGACCATACCAGCATACACACACACATACACACACCTGAGACTCAATGCTCTGCCTATTCCAGCACACACACGCACACACACGGATCACTGTGATTCAATACCAGCCTGTATGTGCACACACACACACTCTCACACACACCGCCGTGTGACTCAATGCAGTTTATACCACCGCACAGACACACAGACACACACACACACCTCACTGTGACTCAATGCCAAGCCCATACATGTAAACAGACACACACAACCATGGCTCACTGAGACTCAATGAACAGTGTATACTAGCACATACAAACACAAGGCTCAATGTGAGTCAATGCATAGCCTATACCTGCACACAGACACAGAGAAACACCCCTTAATGTGGCTCAGTGCACAGCCTATTGCAGTGCACACACACACACACACACACACTGCTCAGTAATTCAATGCAAATCCCATATCAGTATACACATACACATACACTCACCTAGGTGTGACTCAATTCTCAGCCTATAGCAGCACACACACACACCTTACTCTGACTCATGCAGACTCTACAGCACCAAATACACAAACACTAACACAGGGCTGGGATTCAATGCACAGTCCATACCAGCACACCACACTGTGACTCAATGCTCAGATTATACCAGCACACACACACGGCTCACTGTGTCCTAGTGCACAGCATATAACATCACACACACACACACACCACACACTGTGACTCAATGCGCAGCCTGTACCTGCACATACACACACACACACCTCACTGTGACAAAATGTGCAGCCTATACCAGCACACACACACAGACACACACACCTCAATGTGACATAATGGTCAGCCTATACCAGAACACGCAGACGCACACACACATCACTGTGACTCAATGCACAGACTATACCAGCGTGCACACAAACACACAGCACTCTGACTCAATGTACAATGTATACCAAAACATACAAGCATACACACACACCTCAGTGTGTTTCAAAGCACAGCCTATACCAGCACACACACATACACACCTGCACAGATACAGGATTCACTGTGACTCAATGCACAGCCTATAGAAGAACACACACACATACCAACGTGCACACACACATGGCTCACCGTGACTCAATCAATCGCCTATACCAGCACATACAAACATGGCTCACTGTGACTCAATGCACAGTCTGTATCACCACACACACACATACACCTCAGTTACTCAATGCAAAGACCATACGAGCACACACACACACACACATAACTGATTAAATGCTCCACACAAACTAGTGCACACACACACAGATATGCTCACTGTGATTCAAGGCACAGTCTATACGAGCACATTTACACACAAACAACTCATTTTCACACAATGCGCAGTCTACAGCAGCACACAGACACACATAACTCACTGTGACTCAATCCACAGCCTATATTATCACACAGACACACACAAGGCTCACTGTGACTCAATGACGTTTGTAGCACCACACACACACACACAAACACACACACACACCTCAGTGGCTCAATGCAAACGTATACACTCACAGACACATACCTAACTGTGATTCAGTGCTCAACCTCTACCAGCACACACACGCACACACAGACACACACACACATGCATGGCTCATTCTGACATAATGTACAGTTCTTACCAGCACAAACACAAGCAACATATCTCACTGTAACTCAATGCTCAGACTGTACTTGCACACACACAAGGCTCCCTGTGAGTCAATGCACAGCCTATACCAGCAGAGACACACACACACTGCTCTCTATGACACAGTGCACATCCTGTACCATCACACACACACACAGCTTATTGTGATGCAATACAGACTCTACACAACCAAATACACACACACATGCACAGCTCACTGTGATTCCATGCAGACTCCATACCAGTGCACAAAAACACACAGCACACAACTCAGTGTGATTCAATGCTCACTTTATACCAAAACACACATAGACACACACACCGTTCTCTGTGACTCAGTGCACAGTCCATACCAGCACTGCACACACACTCACAGCTCACCTTGAATCAAAGCACAGCCTACCCCAGCAAACACACACACACAGTTCACTGTGACTCAATGCACAGGCTATACCAGCACACACACATATACACACACAGCTTACTGTGACACAATACAGTCTCTACACCACCAAATACACACAGACACACGCACAGCTCCATGTGATTCCATGCACATTCCATGCCAGTGCATACAGACACACAAAACACACCTCAGTTTGACTCAATGCTTACAGTATGTCAAAACATACATAGACAAACACACAGCTCCCTGTTACTCAGTGCACAGTGTATGCTAGCAGAGTTACACACACAAAGAAACACACATGGCTCACTGTGAATCAACACACAGCCTGTACCTCCACACACACACACATACAAACACTCACACACAGCTTAGTGTGACTCAATGCAAAGCATATACCACCACGTGCACTCACACAAACACTCACCTCCCTGTGACTCAGTGCATAGCATATAACATTCCACACACACACACACACCTCACTGTGACTGAATGCACAGCCTGTACCAGCACACACACATACAAAAACTCACACATGGTTGTGACTCAATGTACAATCCACACCAGCACATACACACACACGATACCTGTGTGAGTCAATGCTCAGTTTATACCAGCACAACCACACGGCTCACTGTGACTCAGTGCACAGCGTATGACATCACACACACACACACACACACATACACCTCGCTGTGACTCAATGCACAGCCTGTACCTGCGCATAAACACACACACACATCACTGTGATGCCATATGCAGCCTATACCAGCACACACACACACACCAAAGTCTGACTAAATGGTCAGCCTATATGAGAACACACAGACACACACATCCCTCACTGTGACACAATGCACAGTCTATACCAGCCTGCACACACTCACACGACACTGTGACTCAATGCACAATCTGTAATAGCCCACACACGCACTCATACACACCTTATTGTGAATCAATGCACAGCCTATATGTGAACACACACATACTAACATGCACTCACACATGTCTCACGGTGACTCAATCACCTATACAAGCACACACACATGGCTCACTGTGAGTCAGTGCCCACTCCATACCAGCACCAAACACACAACACAGCTCACTGTGACTCAAGGCACAGTGTATGGCAGCACACACACACACAGACACACTCATACCCACATCTCATTGTGCCTCTAAGCCTGTGAAAGCACACACACAATGAAACAAACACCCCTCACTGTGACTCACTGCACATCCTATACCAGTGCACTCACACACACACACACATGGCTGACTGTGAATCAATGCACACTCTATACCAGGACACACTCACACACACACACACAGACACACAGCTCCCTGTGACTCAGTGCACAGGATATGCTAGCAGACATACACACACAGAGAAGCACATACGTCAAACTGTGAGTCAATCCACAGCCCATACCTCCACACACGCACATATACTGACACTCAAAAACTCAGCTCAGTGTGATTCAATGCAAATTCTATACCAGAAAATGCACACACACACACACACAAACCTCCCCATGAATCAGTGCATAGCACATAACATCACACACATACACCTCACTGTGACTCAATGTGTTGCCTCTACCTGCACATACACTCACAAACAACTCAATATGACTCAATGTGCAGGCTGTACCAGCACACACACACATACATGTGCACACACACCTCAGTTTGCCTCAATTGTCAGCCTATACCAGAACACACAGACACACACACCTCTCACTCTGACTCAATGCACAACCTATACCAGCGTGCACACACACTCACATGGCACAGTGAATCAAGGCACAATTTTACCAGCACATGCACACACACCTCAAAGGGACTCAAAGCTCAGCCTATACCAGAACACACACACACACACACATGCACAGATGCAGACCTCACTGTGACTCTATGCACAGCCTATACCAGAACACACACACATACCAACACGCACTCACACATGGCTCACTGGTACTCAATCAACCGCCTATACAAGCACACACACACACAGCTTGCTGTGACCCAATGCAGTCTGTATCACCACACACTCACACACACAACCATGTGTCAATAAAGCCCATACCAGCACACAAACTCACATGCGCACACACACACACACCTGACTGTGACTGAAAACGCTTCCTGTACCAGCACACACACACACAAACACCTCACTGTGACTCAATGCACAGCCTATATGAGCACACACATACACACACAGCTCACAGTGACTCAATACAGAGTCTATACCAGCAAACACACACACACACACATATATTACTCACTGACTCAATGCACAGCCTGTACTGGCACACACACAAGATTTGCTGTGACTCAATGCAGAGTCTAAACCAGCATACAAACACATGGCTCACTGTGACTCAATGTAATGCCTATGCCAGCACACACACACAGAGACACATGCATGGCTCTCTCTGATTCAATGCACGTCCTATACCATCACATACACACACACACACACACGCACAGTCACTGTGACACAATGCACAGCCTATACCACAACACCCATGCAAAGACACATATGCACGGCTCATTGTGACTCCATGCACACCCTATACTATCACATACACACATTCACACGTGGCTCATTGTGAATCAATGCACAGTCTGTAGTTCCAGGTATACACACACAGACACACACCTCAGTGACTCAATGCAAAACCCATACCATCACACACACACACACATACACACACAGCTCACTGTGAATCAGTGTACAGTCTTCAGCTCCATGTACATACACACACAACACACCTTAGTGAATCAATGCAGAGACCATACCAGCATACACACACACATACACACACCTGAGACTCAATGCTCTGCCTATTCCAGCACACACACGCACACACACGGATCACTGTGATTCAATACCAGCCTGTATGTGCACACACACACACTCTCACACACACCGCCGTGTGACTCAATGCAGTTTATACCACCGCACAGACACACAGACACACACACACACCTCACTGTGACTCAATGCCAAGCCCATACATGTAAACAGACACACACAACCATGGCTCACTGAGACTCAATGAACAGTGTATACTAGCACATACAAACACAAGGCTCAATGTGAGTCAATGCATAGCCTATACCTGCACACAGACACAGAGAAACACCCCTTAATGTGGCTCAGTGCACAGCCTATTGCAGTGCACACACACACACACACACACACTGCTCAGTAATTCAATGCAAATCCCATATCAGTATACACATACACATACACTCACCTAGGTGTGACTCAATTCTCAGCCTATAGCAGCACACACACACACCTTACTCTGACTCATGCAGACTCTACAGCACCAAATACACAAACACTAACACAGGGCTGGGATTCAATGCACAGTCCATACCAGCACACCACACTGTGACTCAATGCTCAGATTATACCAGCACACACACACGGCTCACTGTGTCCTAGTGCACAGCATATAACATCACACACACACACACACCACACACTGTGACTCAATGCGCAGCCTGTACCTGCACATACACACACACACACCTCACTGTGACAAAATGTGCAGCCTATACCAGCACACACACACAGACACACACACCTCAATGTGACATAATGGTCAGCCTATACCAGAACACGCAGACGCACACACACATCACTGTGACTCAATGCACAGACTATACCAGCGTGCACACAAACACACAGCACTCTGACTCAATGTACAATGTATACCAAAACATACAAGCATACACACACACCTCAGTGTGTTTCAAAGCACAGCCTATACCAGCACACACACATACACACCTGCACAGATACAGGATTCACTGTGACTCAATGCACAGCCTATAGAAGAACACACACACATACCAACGTGCACACACACATGGCTCACCGTGACTCAATCAATCGCCTATACCAGCACATACAAACATGGCTCACTGTGACTCAATGCACAGTCTGTATCACCACACACACACATACACCTCAGTTACTCAATGCAAAGACCATACGAGCACACACACACACACACATAACTGATTAAATGCTCCACACAAACTAGTGCACACACACACAGATATGCTCACTGTGATTCAAGGCACAGTCTATACGAGCACATTTACACACAAACAACTCATTTTCACACAATGCGCAGTCTACAGCAGCACACAGACACACATAACTCACTGTGACTCAATCCACAGCCTATATTATCACACAGACACACACAAGGCTCACTGTGACTCAATGACGTTTGTAGCACCACACACACACACACAAACACACACACACACCTCAGTGGCTCAATGCAAACGTATACACTCACAGACACATACCTAACTGTGATTCAGTGCTCAACCTCTACCAGCACACACACGCACACACAGACACACACACACATGCATGGCTCATTCTGACATAATGTACAGTTCTTACCAGCACAAACACAAGCAACATATCTCACTGTAACTCAATGCTCAGACTGTACTTGCACACACACAAGGCTCCCTGTGAGTCAATGCACAGCCTATACCAGCAGAGACACACACACACTGCTCTCTATGACACAGTGCACATCCTGTACCATCACACACACACACAGCTTATTGTGATGCAATACAGACTCTACACAACCAAATACACACACACATGCACAGCTCACTGTGATTCCATGCAGACTCCATACCAGTGCACAAAAACACACAGCACACAACTCAGTGTGATTCAATGCTCACTTTATACCAAAACACACATAGACACACACACCGTTCTCTGTGACTCAGTGCACAGTCCATACCAGCACTGCACACACACTCACAGCTCACCTTGAATCAAAGCACAGCCTACCCCAGCAAACACACACACACAGTTCACTGTGACTCAATGCACAGGCTATACCAGCACACACACATATACACACACAGCTTACTGTGACACAATACAGTCTCTACACCACCAAATACACACAGACACACGCACAGCTCCATGTGATTCCATGCACATTCCATGCCAGTGCATACAGACACACAAAACACACCTCAGTTTGACTCAATGCTTACAGTATGTCAAAACATACATAGACAAACACACAGCTCCCTGTTACTCAGTGCACAGTGTATGCTAGCAGAGTTACACACACAAAGAAACACACATGGCTCACTGTGAATCAACACACAGCCTGTACCTCCACACACACACACATACAAACACTCACACACAGCTTAGTGTGACTCAATGCAAAGCATATACCACCACGTGCACTCACACAAACACTCACCTCCCTGTGACTCAGTGCATAGCATATAACATTCCACACACACACACACACCTCACTGTGACTGAATGCACAGCCTGTACCAGCACACACACATACAAAAACTCACACATGGTTGTGACTCAATGTACAATCCACACCAGCACATACACACACACGATACCTGTGTGAGTCAATGCTCAGTTTATACCAGCACAACCACACGGCTCACTGTGACTCAGTGCACAGCGTATGACATCACACACACACACACACACACATACACCTCGCTGTGACTCAATGCACAGCCTGTACCTGCGCATAAACACACACACACATCACTGTGATGCCATATGCAGCCTATACCAGCACACACACACACACCAAAGTCTGACTAAATGGTCAGCCTATATGAGAACACACAGACACACACATCCCTCACTGTGACACAATGCACAGTCTATACCAGCCTGCACACACTCACACGACACTGTGACTCAATGCACAATCTGTAATAGCCCACACACGCACTCATACACACCTTATTGTGAATCAATGCACAGCCTATATGTGAACACACACATACTAACATGCACTCACACATGTCTCACGGTGACTCAATCACCTATACAAGCACACACACATGGCTCACTGTGAGTCAGTGCCCACTCCATACCAGCACCAAACACACAACACAGCTCACTGTGACTCAAGGCACAGTGTATGGCAGCACACACACACACAGACACACTCATACCCACATCTCATTGTGCCTCTAAGCCTGTGAAAGCACACACACAATGAAACAAACACCCCTCACTGTGACTCACTGCACATCCTATACCAGTGCACTCACACACACACACACATGGCTGACTGTGAATCAATGCACACTCTATACCAGGACACACTCACACACACACACACAGACACACAGCTCCCTGTGACTCAGTGCACAGGATATGCTAGCAGACATACACACACAGAGAAGCACATACGTCAAACTGTGAGTCAATCCACAGCCCATACCTCCACACACACACATATACTGACACTCAAAAACTCAGCTCAGTGTGATTCAATGCAAATTCTATACCAGAAAATGCACACACACACACACACAAACCTCCCCATGAATCAGTGCATAGCACATAACATCACACACATACACCTCACTGTGACTCAATGTGTTGCCTCTACCTGCACATACACTCACAAACAACTCAATATGACTCAATGTGCAGGCTGTACCAGCACACACACACATACATGTGCACACACACCTCAGTTTGCCTCAATTGTCAGCCTATACCAGAACACACAGACACACACACCTCTCACTCTGACTCAATGCACAACCTATACCAGCGTGCACACACACTCACATGGCACAGTGAATCAAGGCACAATTTTACCAGCACATGCACACACACCTCAGAGGGACTCAAAGCTCAGCCTATACCAGAACACACACACACACACACATGCACAGATGCAGACCTCACTGTGACTCTATGCACAGCCTATACCAGAACACACACACATACCAACACGCACTCACACATGGCTCACTGGTACTCAATCAACCGCCTATACAAGCACACACACACACAGCTTGCTGTGACCCAATGCAGTCTGTATCACCACACACTCACACACACAACCATGTGTCAATAAAGCCCATACCAGCACACAAACTCACATGCGCACACACACACACACCTGACTGTGACTGAAAACGCTTCCTGTACCAGCACACACACACACAAACACCTCACTGTGACTCAATGCACAGCCTATATGAGCACACACATACACACACAGCTCACAGTGACTCAATACAGAGTCTATACCAGCAAACACACACACACACACATATATTACTCACTGACTCAATGCACAGCCTGTACTGGCACACACACAAGATTTGCTGTGACTCAATGCAGAGTCTAAACCAGCATACAAACACATGGTTCACTGTGACTCAATGTAATGCCTATGCCAGCACACACACACAGAGACACATGCATGGCTCTCTCTGATTCAATGCACGTCCTATACCATCACATACACACACACACACACACGCACAGTCACTGTGACACAATGCACAGCCTATACCACAACACCCATGCAAAGACACATATGCACGGCTCATTGTGACTCCATGCACACCCTATACTATCACATACACACATTCACACGTGGCTCATTGTGAATCAATGCACAGTCTGTAGTTCCAGGTATACACACACAGACACACACCTCAGTGACTCAATGCAAAACCCATACCATCACACACACACACACATACACACACAGCTCACTGTGAATCAGTGTACAGTCTTCAGCTCCATGTACATACACACACAACACACCTTAGTGAATCAATGCAGAGACCATACCAGCATACACACACACATACACACACCTGAGACTCAATGCTCTGCCTATTCCAGCACACACACGCACACACACGGATCACTGTGATTCAATACCAGCCTGTATGTGCACACACACACACTCTCACACACACCGCCGTGTGACTCAATGCAGTTTATACCACCGCACAGACACACAGACACACACACACACCTCACTGTGACTCAATGCCAAGCCCATACATGTAAACAGACACACACAACCATGGCTCACTGAGACTCAATGAACAGTGTATACTAGCACATACAAACACAAGGCTCAATGTGAGTCAATGCATAGCCTATACCTGCACACAGACACAGAGAAACACCCCTTAATGTGGCTCAGTGCACAGCCTATTGCAGTGCACACACACACACACACACTGCTCAGTAATTCAATGCAAATCCCATATCAGTATACACATACACATACACTCACCTAGGTGTGACTCAATTCTCAGCCTATAGCAGCACACACACACACCTTACTCTGACTCATGCAGACTCTACAGCACCAAATACACAAACACTAACACAGGGCTGGGATTCAATGCACAGTCCATACCAGCACACCACACTGTGACTCAATGCTCAGATTATACCAGCACACACACACGGCTCACTGTGTCCTAGTGCACAGCATATAACATCACACACACACACACACCACACACTGTGACTCAATGCGCAGCCTGTACCTGCACATACACACACACACACCTCACTGTGACAAAATGTGCAGCCTATACCAGCACACACACACAGACACACACACCTCAATGTGACATAATGGTCAGCCTATACCAGAACACGCAGACACACACACACATCACTGTGACTCAATGCACAGACTATACCAGCGTGCACACAAACACACAGCACTCTGACTCAATGTACAATGTATACCAAAACATACAAGCATACACACACACCTCAGTGTGTTTCAAAGCACAGCCTATACCAGCACACACACATACACACCTGCACAGATACAGGATTCACTGTGACTCAATGCACAGCCTATAGAAGAACACACACACATACCAACGTGCACACACACATGGCTCACCGTGACTCAATCAATCGCCTATACCAGCACATACAAACATGGCTCACTGTGACTCAATGCACAGTCTGTATCACCACACACACACATACACCTCAGTTACTCAATGCAAAGACCATACGAGCACACACACACACACACATAACTGATTAAATGCTCCACACAAACTAGTGCACACACACACAGATATGCTCACTGTGATTCAAGGCACAGTCTATACGAGCACATTTACACACAAACAACTCATTTTCACACAATGCGCAGTCTACAGCAGCACACAGACACACATAACTCACTGTGACTCAATCCACAGCCTATATTATCACACAGACACACACAAGGCTCACTGTGACTCAATGACGTTTGTAGCACCACACACACACACACAAACACACACACACACCTCAGTGGCTCAATGCAAACGCATACACTCACAGACACATACCTAACTGTGATTCAGTGCTCAACCTCTACCAGCACACACACGCACACACAGACACACACACACATGCATGGCTCATTCTGACATAATGTACAGTTCTTACCAGCACAAACACAAGCAACATATCTCACTGTAACTCAATGCTCAGACTGTACTTGCACACACACAAGGCTCCCTGTGAGTCAATGCACAGCCTATACCAGCAGAGACACACACACACTGCTCTCTATGACACAGTGCACATCCTGTACCATCACACACACACACAGCTTATTGTGATGCAATACAGACTCTACACAACCAAATACACACACACATGCACAGCTCACTGTGATTCCATGCAGACTCCATACCAGTGCACAAAAACACACAGCACACAACTCAGTGTGATTCAATGCTCACTTTATACCAAAACACACATAGACACACACACCGTTCTCTGTGACTCAGTGCACAGTCCATACCAGCACTGCACACACACTCACAGCTCACCTTGAATCAAAGCACAGCCTACCCCAGCAAACACACACACACAGTTCACTGTGACTCAATGCACAGGCTATACCAGCACACACACATATACACACACAGCTTACTGTGACACAATACAGTCTCTACACCACCAAATACACACAGACACACGCACAGCTCCATGTGATTCCATGCACATTCCATGCCAGTGCATACAGACACACAAAACACACCTCAGTTTGACTCAATGCTTACAGTATGTCAAAACATACATAGACAAACACACAGCTCCCTGTTACTCAGTGCACAGTGTATGCTAGCAGAGTTACACACACAAAGAAACACACATGGCTCACTGTGAATCAACACACAGCCTGTACCTCCACACACACACACATACAAACACTCACACACAGCTTAGTGTGACTCAATGCAAAGCATATACCACCACGTGCACTCACACAAACACTCACCTCCCTGTGACTCAGTGCATAGCATATAACATTCCACACACACACACACACCTCACTGTGACTGAATGCACAGCCTGTACCAGCACACACACATACAAAAACTCACACATGGTTGTGACTCAATGTACAATCCACACCAGCACATACACACACACGATACCTGTGTGAGTCAATGCTCAGTTTATACCAGCACAACCACACGGCTCACTGTGACTCAGTGCACAGCGTATGACATCACACACACACACACACACACATACACCTCGCTGTGACTCAATGCACAGCCTGTACCTGCGCATAAACACACACACACATCACTGTGATGCCATATGCAGCCTATACCAGCACACACACACACACCAAAGTCTGACTAAATGGTCAGCCTATATGAGAACACACAGACACACACATCCCTCACTGTGACACAATGCACAGTCTATACCAGCCTGCACACACTCACACGACACTGTGACTCAATGCACAATCTGTAATAGCCCACACACGCACTCATACACACCTTATTGTGAATCAATGCACAGCCTATATGTGAACACACACATACTAACATGCACTCACACATGTCTCACGGTGACTCAATCACCTATACAAGCACACACACATGGCTCACTGTGAGTCAGTGCCCACTCCATACCAGCACCAAACACACAACACAGCTCACTGTGACTCAAGGCACAGTGTATGGCAGCACACACACACACAGACACACTCATACCCACATCTCATTGTGCCTCTAAGCCTGTGAAAGCACACACACAATGAAACAAACACCCCTCACTGTGACTCACTGCACATCCTATACCAGTGCACTCACACACACACACACATGGCTGACTGTGAATCAATGCACACTCTATACCAGGACACACTCACACACACACACACAGACACACAGCTCCCTGTGACTCAGTGCACAGGATATGCTAGCAGACATACACACACAGAGAAGCACATACGTCAAACTGTGAGTCAATCCACAGCCCATACCTCCACACACGCACATATACTGACACTCAAAAACTCAGCTCAGTGTGATTCAATGCAAATTCTATACCAGAAAATGCACACACACACACACACAAACCTCCCCATGAATCAGTGCATAGCACATAACATCACACACATACACCTCACTGTGACTCAATGTGTTGCCTCTACCTGCACATACACTCACAAACAACTCAATATGACTCAATGTGCAGGCTGTACCAGCACACACACACATACATGTGCACACACACCTCAGTTTGCCTCAATTGTCAGCCTATACCAGAACACACAGACACACACACCTCTCACTCTGACTCAATGCACAACCTATACCAGCGTGCACACACACTCACATGGCACAGTGAATCAAGGCACAATTTTACCAGCACATGCACACACACCTCAGAGGGACTCAAAGCTCAGCCTATACCAGAACACACACACACACACACATGCACAGATGCAGACCTCACTGTGACTCTATGCACAGCCTATACCAGAACACACACACATACCAACACGCACTCACACATGGCTCACTGGTACTCAATCAACCGCCTATACAAGCACACACACACACAGCTTGCTGTGACCCAATGCAGTCTGTATCACCACACACTCACACACACAACCATGTGTCAATAAAGCCCATACCAGCACACAAACTCACATGCGCACACACACACACACCTGACTGTGACTGAAAACGCTTCCTGTACCAGCACACACACACACAAACACCTCACTGTGACTCAATGCACAGCCTATATGAGCACACACATACACACACAGCTCACAGTGACTCAATACAGAGTCTATACCAGCAAACACACACACACACACATATATTACTCACTGACTCAATGCACAGCCTGTACTGGCACACACACAAGATTTGCTGTGACTCAATGCAGAGTCTAAACCAGCATACAAACACATGGTTCACTGTGACTCAATGTAATGCCTATGCCAGCACACACACACAGAGACACATGCATGGCTCTCTCTGATTCAATGCACGTCCTATACCATCACATACACACACACACACACACGCACAGTCACTGTGACACAATGCACAGCCTATACCACAACACCCATGCAAAGACACATATGCACGGCTCATTGTGACTCCATGCACACCCTATACTATCACATACACACATTCACACGTGGCTCATTGTGAATCAATGCACAGTCTGTAGTTCCAGGTATACACACACAGACACACACCTCAGTGACTCAATGCAAAACCCATACCATCACACACACACACACATACACACACAGCTCACTGTGAATCAGTGTACAGTCTTCAGCTCCATGTACATACACACACAACACACCTTAGTGAATCAATGCAGAGACCATACCAGCATACACACACACATACACACACCTGAGACTCAATGCTCTGCCTATTCCAGCACACACACGCACACACACGGATCACTGTGATTCAATACCAGCCTGTATGTGCACACACACACACTCTCACACACACCGCCGTGTGACTCAATGCAGTTTATACCACCGCACAGACACACAGACACACACACACACCTCACTGTGACTCAATGCCAAGCCCATACATGTAAACAGACACACACAACCATGGCTCACTGAGACTCAATGAACAGTGTATACTAGCACATACAAACACAAGGCTCAATGTGAGTCAATGCATAGCCTATACCTGCACACAGACACAGAGAAACACCCCTTAATGTGGCTCAGTGCACAGCCTATTGCAGTGCACACACACACACACACACACACTGCTCAGTAATTCAATGCAAATCCCATATCAGTATACACATACACATACACTCACCTAGGTGTGACTCAATTCTCAGCCTATAGCAGCACACACACACACCTTACTCTGACTCATGCAGACTCTACAGCACCAAATACACAAACACTAACACAGGGCTGGGATTCAATGCACAGTCCATACCAGCACACCACACTGTGACTCAATGCTCAGATTATACCAGCACACACACACGGCTCACTGTGTCCTAGTGCACAGCATATAACATCACACACACACACACACCACACACTGTGACTCAATGTGCAGCCTGTACCTGCACATACACACACACACACCTCACTGTGACAAAATGTGCAGCCTATACCAGCACACACACACAGACACACACACCTCAATGTGACATAATGGTCAGCCTATACCAGAACACGCAGACGCACACACACATCACTGTGACTCAATGCACAGACTATACCAGCGTGCACACAAACACACAGCACTCTGACTCAATGTACAATGTATACCAAAACATACAAGCATACACACACACCTCAGTGTGTTTCAAAGCACAGCCTATACCAGCACACACACATACACACCTGCACAGATACAGGATTCACTGTGACTCAATGCACAGCCTATAGAAGAACACACACACATACCAACGTGCACACACACATGGCTCACCGTGACTCAATCAATCGCCTATACCAGCACATACAAACATGGCTCACTGTGACTCAATGCACAGTCTGTATCACCACACACACACATACACCTCAGTTACTCAATGCAAAGACCATACGAGCACACACACACACACACATAACTGATTAAATGCTCCACACAAACTAGTGCACACACACACAGATATGCTCACTGTGATTCAAGGCACAGTCTATACGAGCACATTTACACACAAACAACTCATTTTCACACAATGCGCAGTCTACAGCAGCACACAGACACACATAACTCACTGTGACTCAATCCACAGCCTATATTATCACACAGACACACACAAGGCTCACTGTGACTCAATGACGTTTGTAGCACCACACACACACACACAAACACACACACACACCTCAGTGGCTCAATGCAAACGTATACACTCACAGACACATACCTAACTGTGATTCAGTGCTCAACCTCTACCAGCACACACACGCACACACAGACACACACACACATGCATGGCTCATTCTGACATAATGTACAGTTCTTACCAGCACAAACACAAGCAACATATCTCACTGTAACTCAATGCTCAGACTGTACTTGCACACACACAAGGCTCCCTGTGAGTCAATGCACAGCCTATACCAGCAGAGACACACACACACTGCTCTCTATGACACAGTGCACATCCTGTACCATCACACACACACACAGCTTATTGTGATGCAATACAGACTCTACACAACCAAATACACACACACATGCACAGCTCACTGTGATTCCATGCAGACTCCATACCAGTGCACAAAAACACACAGCACACAACTCAGTGTGATTCAATGCTCACTTTATACCAAAACACACATAGACACACACACCGTTCTCTGTGACTCAGTGCACAGTCCATACCAGCACTGCACACACACTCACAGCTCACCTTGAATCAAAGCACAGCCTACCCCAGCAAACACACACACACAGTTCACTGTGACTCAATGCACAGGCTATACCAGCACACACACATATACACACACAGCTTACTGTGACACAATACAGTCTCTACACCACCAAATACACACAGACACACGCACAGCTCCATGTGATTCCATGCACATTCCATGCCAGTGCATACAGACACACAAAACACACCTCAGTTTGACTCAATGCTTACAGTATGTCAAAACATACATAGACAAACACACAGCTCCCTGTTACTCAGTGCACAGTGTATGCTAGCAGAGTTACACACACAAAGAAACACACATGGCTCACTGTGAATCAACACACAGCCTGTACCTCCACACACACACACATACAAACACTCACACACAGCTTAGTGTGACTCAATGCAAAGCATATACCACCACGTGCACTCACACAAACACTCACCTCCCTGTGACTCAGTGCATAGCATATAACATTCCACACACACACACACACCTCACTGTGACTGAATGCACAGCCTGTACCAGCACACACACATACAAAAACTCACACATGGTTGTGACTCAATGTACAATCCACACCAGCACATACACACACACGATACCTGTGTGAGTCAATGCTCAGTTTATACCAGCACAACCACACGGCTCACTGTGACTCAGTGCACAGCGTATGACATCACACACACACACACACACACATACACCTCGCTGTGACTCAATGCACAGCCTGTACCTGCGCATAAACACACACACACATCACTGTGATGCCATATGCAGCCTATACCAGCACACACACACACACCAAAGTCTGACTAAATGGTCAGCCTATATGAGAACACACAGACACACACATCCCTCACTGTGACACAATGCACAGTCTATACCAGCCTGCACACACTCACACGACACTGTGACTCAATGCACAATCTGTAATAGCCCACACACGCACTCATACACACCTTATTGTGAATCAATGCACAGCCTATATGTGAACACACACATACTAACATGCACTCACACATGTCTCACGGTGACTCAATCACCTATACAAGCACACACACATGGCTCACTGTGAGTCAGTGCCCACTCCATACCAGCACCAAACACACAACACAGCTCACTGTGACTCAAGGCACAGTGTATGGCAGCACACACACACACAGACACACTCATACCCACATCTCATTGTGCCTCTAAGCCTGTGAAAGCACACACACAATGAAACAAACACCCCTCACTGTGACTCACTGCACATCCTATACCAGTGCACTCACACACACACACACATGGCTGACTGTGAATCAATGCACACTCTATACCAGGACACACTCACACACACACACACAGACACACAGCTCCCTGTGACTCAGTGCACAGGATATGCTAGCAGACATACACACACAGAGAAGCACATACGTCAAACTGTGAGTCAATCCACAGCCCATACCTCCACACACGCACATATACTGACACTCAAAAACTCAGCTCAGTGTGATTCAATGCAAATTCTATACCAGAAAATGCACACACACACACACACAAACCTCCCCATGAATCAGTGCATAGCACATAACATCACACACATACACCTCACTGTGACTCAATGTGTTGCCTCTACCTGCACATACACTCACAAACAACTCAATATGACTCAATGTGCAGGCTGTACCAGCACACACACACATACATGTGCACACACACCTCAGTTTGCCTCAATTGTCAGCCTATACCAGAACACACAGACACACACACCTCTCACTCTGACTCAATGCACAACCTATACCAGCGTGCACACACACTCACATGGCACAGTGAATCAAGGCACAATTTTACCAGCACATGCACACACACCTCAGAGGGACTCAAAGCTCAGCCTATACCAGAACACACACACACACACACATGCACAGATGCAGACCTCACTGTGACTCTATGCACAGCCTATACCAGAACACACACACATACCAACACGCACTCACACATGGCTCACTGGTACTCAATCAACCGCCTATACAAGCACACACACACACAGCTTGCTGTGACCCAATGCAGTCTGTATCACCACACACTCACACACACAACCATGTGTCAATAAAGCCCATACCAGCACACAAACTCACATGCGCACACACACACACACCTGACTGTGACTGAAAACGCTTCCTGTACCAGCACACACACACACAAACACCTCACTGTGACTCAATGCACAGCCTATATGAGCACACACATACACACACAGCTCACAGTGACTCAATACAGAGTCTATACCAGCAAACACACACACACACACATATATTACTCACTGACTCAATGCACAGCCTGTACTGGCACACACACAAGATTTGCTGTGACTCAATGCAGAGTCTAAACCAGCATACAAACACATGGTTCACTGTGACTCAATGTAATGCCTATGCCAGCACACACACACAGAGACACATGCATGGCTCTCTCTGATTCAATGCACGTCCTATACCATCACATACACACACACACACACACGCACAGTCACTGTGACACAATGCACAGCCTATACCACAACACCCATGCAAAGACACATATGCACGGCTCATTGTGACTCCATGCACACCCTATACTATCACATACACACATTCACACGTGGCTCATTGTGAATCAATGCACAGTCTGTAGTTCCAGGTATACACACACAGACACACACCTCAGTGACTCAATGCAAAACCCATACCATCACACACACACACACATACACACACAGCTCACTGTGAATCAGTGTACAGTCTTCAGCTCCATGTACATACACACACAACACACCTTAGTGAATCAATGCAGAGACCATACCAGCATACACACACACATACACACACCTGAGACTCAATGCTCTGCCTATTCCAGCACACACACGCACACACACGGATCACTGTGATTCAATACCAGCCTGTATGTGCACACACACACACTCTCACACACACCGCCGTGTGACTCAATGCAGTTTATACCACCGCACAGACACACAGACACACACACACACCTCACTGTGACTCAATGCCAAGCCCATACATGTAAACAGACACACACAACCATGGCTCACTGAGACTCAATGAACAGTGTATACTAGCACATACAAACACAAGGCTCAATGTGAGTCAATGCATAGCCTATACCTGCACACAGACACAGAGAAACACCCCTTAATGTGGCTCAGTGCACAGCCTATTGCAGTGCACACACACACACACACACACTGCTCAGTAATTCAATGCAAATCCCATATCAGTATACACATACACATACACTCACCTAGGTGTGACTCAATTCTCAGCCTATAGCAGCACACACACACACCTTACTCTGACTCATGCAGACTCTACAGCACCAAATACACAAACACTAACACAGGGCTGGGATTCAATGCACAGTCCATACCAGCACACCACACTGTGACTCAATGCTCAGATTATACCAGCACACACACACGGCTCACTGTGTCCTAGTGCACAGCATATAACATCACACACACACACACACCACACACTGTGACTCAATGCGCAGCCTGTACCTGCACATACACACACACACACCTCACTGTGACAAAATGTGCAGCCTATACCAGCACACACACACAGACACACACACCTCAATGTGACATAATGGTCAGCCTATACCAGAACACGCAGACACACACACACATCACTGTGACTCAATGCACAGACTATACCAGCGTGCACACAAACACACAGCACTCTGACTCAATGTACAATGTATACCAAAACATACAAGCATACACACACACCTCAGTGTGTTTCAAAGCACAGCCTATACCAGCACACACACATACACACCTGCACAGATACAGGATTCACTGTGACTCAATGCACAGCCTATAGAAGAACACACACACATACCAACGTGCACACACACATGGCTCACCGTGACTCAATCAATCGCCTATACCAGCACATACAAACATGGCTCACTGTGACTCAATGCACAGTCTGTATCACCACACACACACATACACCTCAGTTACTCAATGCAAAGACCATACGAGCACACACACACACACACATAACTGATTAAATGCTCCACACAAACTAGTGCACACACACACAGATATGCTCACTGTGATTCAAGGCACAGTCTATACGAGCACATTTACACACAAACAACTCATTTTCACACAATGCGCAGTCTACAGCAGCACACAGACACACATAACTCACTGTGACTCAATCCACAGCCTATATTATCACACAGACACACACAAGGCTCACTGTGACTCAATGACGTTTGTAGCACCACACACACACACACAAACACACACACACACCTCAGTGGCTCAATGCAAACGCATACACTCACAGACACATACCTAACTGTGATTCAGTGCTCAACCTCTACCAGCACACACACGCACACACAGACACACACACACATGCATGGCTCATTCTGACATAATGTACAGTTCTTACCAGCACAAACACAAGCAACATATCTCACTGTAACTCAATGCTCAGACTGTACTTGCACACACACAAGGCTCCCTGTGAGTCAATGCACAGCCTATACCAGCAGAGACACACACACACTGCTCTCTATGACACAGTGCACATCCTGTACCATCACACACACACACAGCTTATTGTGATGCAATACAGACTCTACACAACCAAATACACACACACATGCACAGCTCACTGTGATTCCATGCAGACTCCATACCAGTGCACAAAAACACACAGCACACAACTCAGTGTGATTCAATGCTCACTTTATACCAAAACACACATAGACACACACACCGTTCTCTGTGACTCAGTGCACAGTCCATACCAGCACTGCACACACACTCACAGCTCACCTTGAATCAAAGCACAGCCTACCCCAGCAAACACACACACACAGTTCACTGTGACTCAATGCACAGGCTATACCAGCACACACACATATACACACACAGCTTACTGTGACACAATACAGTCTCTACACCACCAAATACACACAGACACACGCACAGCTCCATGTGATTCCATGCACATTCCATGCCAGTGCATACAGACACACAAAACACACCTCAGTTTGACTCAATGCTTACAGTATGTCAAAACATACATAGACAAACACACAGCTCCCTGTTACTCAGTGCACAGTGTATGCTAGCAGAGTTACACACACAAAGAAACACACATGGCTCACTGTGAATCAACACACAGCCTGTACCTCCACACACACACACATACAAACACTCACACACAGCTTAGTGTGACTCAATGCAAAGCATATACCACCACGTGCACTCACACAAACACTCACCTCCCTGTGACTCAGTGCATAGCATATAACATTCCACACACACACACACACCTCACTGTGACTGAATGCACAGCCTGTACCAGCACACACACATACAAAAACTCACACATGGTTGTGACTCAATGTACAATCCACACCAGCACATACACACACACGATACCTGTGTGAGTCAATGCTCAGTTTATACCAGCACAACCACACGGCTCACTGTGACTCAGTGCACAGCGTATGACATCACACACACACACACACACACATACACCTCGCTGTGACTCAATGCACAGCCTGTACCTGCGCATAAACACACACACACATCACTGTGATGCCATATGCAGCCTATACCAGCACACACACACACACCAAAGTCTGACTAAATGGTCAGCATATATGAGAACACACAGACACACACATCCCTCACTGTGACACAATGCACAGTCTATACCAGCCTGCACACACTCACACAACACTGTGACTCAATGCACAATCTGTAATAGCCCACACACGCACTCATACACACCTTATTGTGAATCAATGCACAGCCTATATGTGAACACACACATACTAACATGCACTCACACATGTCTCACGGTGACTCAATCACCTATACAAGCACACACACATGGCTCACTGTGAGTCAGTGCCCACTCCATACCAGCACCAAACACACAACACAGCTCACTGTGACTCAAGGCACAGTGTATGGCAGCACACACACACACAGACACACTCATACCCACATCTCATTGTGCCTCTAAGCCTGTGAAAGCACACACACAATGAAACAAACACCCCTCACTGTGACTCACTGCACATCCTATACCAGTGTACTCACACACACACACACATGGCTGACTGTGAATCAATGCACACTCTATACCAGGACACACACACACACACACACACACACGGCTCCCTGTGACTCAGTGCACAGGATATGCTAGCAGACATACACACACAGAGAAGCACATACGTCAAACTGTGAGTCAATCCACAGCCCATACCTCCACACACGCACATATACTGACACTCAAAAACACAGCTCAGTGTGATTCAATGCAAATCCTATACCAGAAAATGCACACACAAACACACACAAACCTCCCCATGAATCAGTGCATAGCACATAACATCACACACATACACCTCACTGTGACTCAATGTGTTGCCTCTACCTGCACATACACTCACAAACAACTCAATATGACTCAATGTGCAGGCTGTACCAGCACACACACACATATATGTGCACACACACCTCAGTTTGCCTCAATTGTCAGCCTATACCAGAACACACAGACACACACACCTCTCACTCTGACTCAATGCACAACCTATACCAGCGTGCACACACACTCACATGGCACAGTGAATCAAGGCACAATTTTACCAGCACATGCACACACACCTCAGAGGGACTCAAAGCTCAGCCTATACCAGAACACACACACACACACATGCACAGATGCAGACCTCACTGCGACTCTATGCACAGCCTATACCAGAACACACACACATACCAACACGCACTCACACATGGCTCACTGGTACTCAATCAACCGCCTATACAAGCAGACACACACACAGCTTGCTGTGACCCAATGCAGTCTGTATCACCACACACTCACACACACAACCATGTGTCAATAAAGCCCATACCAGCACACAAACTCACATGCGCACACACACACACACCTGACTGTGACTGAAAACGCTTCCTGTACCAGCACACACACACACAAACACCTCACTGTGACTCAATGCACAGCCTATATGAGCACACACATACACACACAGCTCACAGTGACTCAATACAGAGTCTATACCAGCACACACACACACACACACACACACAAATATATTACTCAATGACTCAATGCACAGCCTGTACTGGCACACACACAAGTCTTGCTGTGACTCAATGCAGAGTCTAAACCAGCATACAAACACATGGTTCACTGTGACTCAATGTAATTCCTATGCCAGCACACACACACAGAGACACATGCATGGCTCTCTCTGATTCAATGCACGTCCTATACCATCACATACACACACACACACACACGCACAGTCACTGTGACACAATGCACAGCCTATACCACAACACCCATGCAAAGACACATATGCACGGCTCATTGTGACTCCATGCACACCCTATACTATCACATACACACATTCACACGTGGCTCATTGTGAATCAATGCACAGTCTGTAGTTCCAGGTATACACACACAGACACACACCTCAGTGACTCAATGCAAAGCCCATACCATCACACACACACACACATACACACACAGCTCACTGTGAATCAGTGTACAGTCTTCAGCTCCATGTACATACACACAGAACACACCTTAGTGAATCAATGCAGAGACCATACCAGCATACACACACACATACACACACCTGAGACTCAATGTTCTGCCTATTCCAGCACACACACGCACACACACGGATCACTGTGATTCAATACCAGCCTGTATGTGCACACACACACACTCTCACACACACCGCCGTGTGACTCAATGCAGTTTATACCACCACACAGACACACAGACACACACACACCTCACTGTGACTCAATGCCAAGCCCATACATGTAAACAGACACACACAACCATGGCTCACTGAGACTCAATGAACAGTGTATACTAGCACATACAAACACAAGGCTCAATGTGAGTCAATGCATAGCCTATACCCGCACACACACACAGAGAAACACCCCTTAATGTGGCTCAGTGCACAGCCTATTGCAGTGCACACACACACACACACACTGCTCAGTAATTCAATGCAAATCCCATATCAGTATACACATACACATACACTCACCTAGGTGTGACTCAATTCTCAGCCTATAGCAGCACACACACACACCTTACTCTGACTCATGCAGACTCTACAGCACCAAATACACAAACACTAACACAGGGCTGGGATTCAATGCACAGTCCATACCAGCACACCACACTGTGACTCAATGCTCAGATTATACCAGCACACACACACGGCTCACTGTGACTGAATGCACAGCCTGTACCAGCACACACACATACAAAAACTCACACATGGTTGTGACTCAATGTACAATCCACACCAGCACATACTCACACACGACACCTGTGTGAGTCAATGCTCAGTTTATACCAGCACAACCACACGGCTCACTGTGACTCAGTGCACAGCGTATGACATCACACACACACACACACACACACCTCGCTGTGACTCAATGCACAGCCTGTACCTGCACATAAACACACACACACATCACTGTGATGCGATATGCAGCCTATACCAGCACACACACACACACACCAAAGTCTGACTAAATGGTCAGCCTATATGAGAACACACAGACACACACATCCCTCACTGTGACACAATGCACAGTCTATACCAGCCTGCACACACTCACACGACACTGTGACTCAATGCACAATCTGTAATAGCCCACACACGCACACATACACACCTTATTGTGAATCAATGCACAGCCTATATGTGAACACACACATACTAACATGCACTCACACATGTCTCACGGTGACTCAATCGCCTATACAAGCACACACACATGGCTCACTGTGAGTCAGTGCCCACTCCATACCAGCACCAAACACACAACACAGCTCACTGTGACTCAAGGCACAGTGTATGGCAGCACACACACACACAGACACACTCATACCCACATCTCATTGTGCCTCTAAGCCTGTGAAAGCACACACACAATGAAACAAACACCCCTCACTGTGACTCACTGCACATCCTATACCAGTGCACTCACACACACACACACATGGCTGACTGTGAATCAATGCACACTCTATACCAGGACACACACACACACACACACACACACGGCTCCCTGTGACTCAGTGCACAGGATATGCTAGCAGACATACACACACAGAGAAGCACATATGTCAAACTGTGAGTCAATCCACAGCCCATACCTCCACACACGCACATATACTGACACTCAAAAACACAGCTCAGTGTGATTCAATGCAAATCCTATACCAGAAAATGCACACACACACACACACACAAACCTCCCCATGAATCAGTGCATAGCACATAACATCACACACATACACCTCACTGTGACTCAATGTGTTGCCTCTACCTGCACATACACTCACAAACAACTCAATATGACTCAATGTGCAGGCTGTACCAGCACACACACACATATATGTGCACACACACCTCAGTTTGCCTCAATTGTCAGCCTATACCACAACACACAGACACACACACCTCTCACTCTGACTCAATGCACAACCTATACCAGCGTGCACACACACTCACATGGCACAGTGAATCAAGGCACAATTTTACCAGCACATGCACACACACCTCAGAGGGACTCAAACCTCAGCCTATACCAGAACACACACACACACACACATGCACAGATGCAGACCTCACTGTGACTCTATGCACAGCCTATACCAGAACACACACACATACCAACACGCACTCACACATGGCTCACTGGTACTCAATCAACCGCCTATACAAGCACACACACACACAGCTTGCTGTGACCCAATGCAGTCTGTATCACCACACACTCACACACACAACCATGTGTCAATAAAGCCCATACCAGCACACAAACTCACATGCACACACACACACACACTTGACTGTGACTGAAAACGCTTCCTGTACCAGCACACACACACACAAACACCTCACTGTGACTCAATACACAGCCTATATGAGCACACACATACACACACAGCTCACAGTGACTCAATACAGAGTCTATACCAGCACACACACACACACACACACACACATATATGACTCACTGACTCAATGCACAGCCTGTACTGGCACACACACAAGTCTTGCTGTGACTCAATGCAGAGTCTAAACCAGCATACAAACACATGGCTCACTGTGACTCAATGTAATTCCTATGCCAGCACACACACACATAGACACATGCATGGCTCTCTCTGATTCAATGCACGTCCTATACCATCACATACACACACACACACACGCACAGTCACTGTGACACAATGCACAGCCTATACCACAACACCCATGCAAAGACACATATGCACGGCTCATTGTGACTCCATGCACACCCTATACTATCACATACACACATTCACACGTGGCTCATTTTGAATCAGTGCACAGTCTGTAGTTCCAGGTATACACACACAGACACACACCTCAGTGGCTCTATGCAAAGCCCATACCATCACACACACACACACATACACACACAGCTCACTGTGAATCAGTGTACAGTCTTCAGCTCCATGTACATACACACACAACACACCTTAGTGAATCAATGCAGAGACCATACCAGCATACACACACACATACACACAAATGAGACTCAATGCTCTGCCTATTCCAGCACACACACGCACACACACGGATCACTGTGATTCAATACCAGCCTGTATGTGCACACACACACACTCTCACACACACTGCCATGTGACTCAATGCAGTTTATACCACCACACTGACACACAGACACACACACACACCTCACTGTGACTCAATGCCAAGCCCATACAAGTAAACAGACACACACAACCATGGCTCACTGAGACTCAATGAACAGTGTATACTAGCACATACAAACACAAGGCTCAATGTGAGTCAATGCATAGCCTATACCCGCACACACACACACACACAGAAACACCCCTTAATGTGGTTCAGTGCACAGCCTATTGAAGTGCACACACACACACACACACACACTGCTCAGTAATTCAATGCAAATCCCATATCAGTATACACATACATATACACTAACCTAGGTGTGACTCAATTCTCAGCCCATAGCAGCACACACACACACCTTACTCTGACTCCTGCAGACTCTACAGCACCAAATACACAAACACTAACACAGGGCTGGGATTCAATGCACAGTCCATACCAGCAAAGGCACACACACCACACCACACTGTGACTCAATGCTCAGATTATACCAGCACACACACACAGCTCACTGTGTCCTAGTGCACAGCATATAACATCACACACACACACACACACACCACACACTGTGACTCAATGCGCAGCCTGTACCTGCACATACACACAGACACACCTCACTGTGACAAAATGTGCAGCCTATACCAGCACACACACACAGACACACACACCTCAATGTGACACAATGGTCAGCCTATACCAGAACACGCAGAGACACACACACATCACTGTGACTCAATGCACAGACTATACCAGCGTGCACACAAACACACAGCACTCTGACTCAATGTACAATGTATACCAAAACATACAAGCATACACACACATCTCAGTGTGTTTCAAAGCACAGCCTATACCAGCACACACACATACACACCTGCACAGATACAGGATTCACTGTGACTCAATGCACAGCCTATAGAAGAACACACACACATACCAACGTGCACACACACATGGCTCACCGTGACTCAATCAATCACCTATACCAGCACATACACACATGACTCACTGTGACTCAATGCAGTCTTTCGCTCAACAGACACACACACCCCATTGAATCAATGAAAGCCCACCAACACACACCCTCTCATAGACACACACACATGGCTCACTGTGACTCAATGCACAGTCTGTATCACCACACACACACATACACCTCAGTTACTCAATGCAAAGACCATACGAGCACACACACACACACACATAACTGATTAAATGCTCCACACAAACTAGTGCACACACACACAGATATGCTCACTGTGATTCAAGGCACAGTCTATACGAGCACATTTACACACAAACAACTCATTTTCACACAATGCGCAGTCTACAGCAGCACACAGACACACATAACTCACTGTGACTCAATCCACAGCCTATATTATCACACAGACACACACAAGGCTCACTGTGACTCAATGACGTTTGTAGCACCACACACACAAACACACACATACACCTCAGTGGCTCAATGCAAACGCATACACTCACAGACACATACCTAACTGTGATTCAGTGCTCAACCTCTACCAGCACACACACGCACACACAGACACACACACACATGCATGGCTCATTCTGACATAATGTACAGTTCTTACCAGCACAAACACAAGCAACATATCTCACTGTAACTCAATGCTCAGACTGTACTTGCACACACACAAGGCTCCCTGTGAGTCAATGCACAGCCTATACCAGCAGAGACACACACACACTGCTCTCTATGACACAGTGCACATCCTGTACCATCACACACACACACAGCTTATTGTGATGCAATACAGACTCTACACAACCAAATACACACACACATGCACAGCTCACTGTGATTCCATGCAGACTCCATACCAGTGCACAAAAACACACAGCACACAACTCAGTGTGATTCAATGCTCACTTTATACCAAAACACACATAGACACACACACTGTTCTCTGTGACTCAGTGCACAGTCCATACCAGCACTGCACACACACTCACAGCTCACCTTGAATCAAAGCACAGCCTACCCCAGCAAACACACACACACAGTTCACTGTGACTCAATGCACAGGCTATACCAGCACACACACATATACACACACAGCTTACTGTGACACAATACAGTCTCTACACCACCAAATACACACAGACACACGCACAGCTCCATGTGATTCCATGCACATTCCATGCCAGTGCATACAGACACACAAAACACACCTCAGTTTGACTCAATGTTTACAGTATGTCAAAACATACATAGACAAACACACAGCTCCCTGTTACTCAGTGCACAGTGTATGCTAGCAGAGTTACACACACAAAGAAACACACATGGCTCACTGTGAATCAACACACAGCCTGTACCTCCACACACACACACATACAAACACTCACACACAGCTTAGTGTGACTCAATGCAAAGCATATACCACCACGTGCACTCACACAAACACTCACCTCCCTGTGACTCAGTGCATAGCATATAACATTCCACACACACACACACACCTCACTGTGACTGAATGCACAGCCTGTACCAGCACACACACATACAAAAACTCACACATGGTTGTGACTCAATGTACAATCCACACCAGCACATACACACACACGATACCTGTGTGAGTCAATGCTCAGTTTATACCAGCACAACCACACGGCTCACTGTGACTCAGTGCACAGCGTATGACATCAAACACACACACACACACATACACCTCGCTGTGACTCAATGCACAGCCTGTACCTGCACATAAACACACACACACATCACTGTGATGCGATATGCAGCCTATACCAGCACACACACACACACCAAATTCTGACTAAATGGTCAGCCTATATGAGAACACACAGACACACACATCCCTCACTGTAACACAATGCACAGTCTATACCAGCCTGCACACACTCACACGACACTGTGACTCAATGCACAATCTGTAATAGCCCACACACGCACTCATACACACCTTATTGTGAATCAATGCACAGCCTATATGTGAACACACACATACTAACATGCACTAACACATGTCTCACGGTGACTCAATCGCCTATACAAGCACACACACATGGCTCACTGTGAGTCAGTGCCCACTCCATACCAGCACCAAACACACAACACAGCTCACTGTGACTCAAGGCACAGTGTATGGCAGCACACACACACACAGACACACTCATACTCACATCTCATTGTGCCTCTAAGCCTGTGAAAACACACACACAATGAAACAAACACCCCTCACTGTGACTCACTGCACATCCTATACCAGTGCACTCACACACAACACACATGGCTGACTGTGAATCAATGCACACTCTATACCAGGACACACACACACACACACACGGCTCCCTGTGACTCAGTGCACAGGATATGCTAGCAGACATACACACACAGAGAAGCACATACGTCAAACTGTGAGTCAATCCACAGCCCATACCTCCACACACGCACATATACTGACACTCAAAAACTCAGCTCAGTGTGATTCAATGCAAATTCTATACCAGAAAATGCACACACACACACACACAAACCTCCACATGAATCAGTGCATAGCACATAACATCACACACATACACCTCACTGTGACTCAATGTGTTGCCTCTACCTGCACATACACTCACAAACAACTCAATATGACTCAATGTGCAGGCTGTACCAGCACACACACACATACATGTGCACACACACCTCAGTTTGCCTCAATTGTCAGCCTATACCAGAACACACAGACACACACACCTCTCACTCTGACTCAATGCACAACCTATACCAGCGTGCACACACACTCACATGGCACAGTGAATCAAGGCACAATTTTACCAGCACATGCACACACACCTCAGAGGGACTCAAAGCTCAGCCTATACCAGAACACACACACACACACACATGCACAGATGCAGACCTCACTGTGACTCTATGCACAGCCTATACCAGAACACACACACATACCAACACGCACTCACACATGGCTCACTGGTACTCAATCAACCGCCTATACAAGCACACACACACACAGCTTGCTGTGACCCAATGCAGTCTGTATCACCACACACTCACACACACAACCATGTGTCAATAAAGCCCATACCAGCACACAAACTCACATGCACACACACACACACACTTGACTGTGACTGAAAACGCTTCCTGTACCAGCACACACACACACAAACACCTCACTGTGACTCAATACACAGCTTATATGAGCACACACATACACACACAGCTCACAGTGACTCAATACAGAGTCTATACCAGCACACACACACACACACACACACACATATATGACTCACTGACTCAATGCACAGCCTGTACTGGCACACACACAAGTCTTGCTGTGACTCAATGCAGAGTCTAAACCAGCATACAAACACATGGCTCACTGTGACTCAATGTAATTCCTATGCTAGCACACACACACATAGACACATGCATGGCTCTCTCTGATTCAATGCACGTCCTATACCATCACATACACACACACACACACGCACAGTCACTGTGACACAATGCACAGCCTATACCACAACACCCATGCAAAGACACATATGCACGGCTCATTGTGACTCCATGCACACCCTATACTATCACATACACACATTCACACGTGGCTCATTTTGAATCAGTGCACAGTCTGTAGTTCCAGGTATACACACACAGACACACACCTCAGTGGCTCTATGCAAAGCCCATACCATCACACACACACACACATACACACACAGCTCACTGTGAATCAGTGTACAGTCTTCAGCTCCATGTACATACACACACAACACACCTTAGTGAATCAATGCAGAGACCATACCAGCATACACACACACATACACACAAATGAGACTCAATGCTCTGCCTATTCCAGCACACACACGCACACACACGGATCACTGTGATTTAATACCAGCCTGTATGTGCACACACACACACTCTCACACACACTGCCATGTGACTCAATGCAGTTTATACCACCACACTGACACACAGACACACACACACACCTCACTGTGACTCAATGCCAAGCCCATACAAGTAAACAGACACACACAACCATGGCTCACTGAGACTCAATGAACAGTGTATACTAGCACATACAAACACAAGGCTCAATGTGAGTCAATGCATAGCCTATACCCGCACACACACACACACACAGAAACACCCCTTAATGTGGTTCAGTGCACAGCCTATTGAAGTGCACACACACACACACACACACACACTGCTCAGTAATTCAATGCAAATCCCATATCAGTATACACATACATATACACTAACCTAGGTGTGACTCAATTCTCAGCCTATAGCAGCACACACACACACCTTACTCTGACTCCTGCAGACTCTACAGCACCAAATACACAAACACTAACACAGGGCTGGGATTCAATGCACAGTCCATACCAGCAAAGGCACACACACCACACCACACTGTGACTCAATGCTCAGATTATACCAGCACACACACACAGCTCACTGTGTCCTAGTGCACAGCATATAACATCACACACACACACACACACACACCACACACTGTGACTCAATGCGCAGCCTGTACCTGCACATACACACAGACACACCTCACTGTGACAAAATGTGCAGCCTATACCAGCACACACACACAGACACACACACCTCAATGTGACACAATGGTCAGCCTATACCAGAACACGCAGAGACACACACACATCACTGTGACTCAATGCACAGACTATACCAGCGTGCACACAAACACACAGCACTCTGACTCAATGTACAATGTATACCAAAACATACAAGCATACACACACATCTCAGTGTGTTTCAAAGCACAGCCTATACCAGCACACACACATACACACCTGCACAGATACAGGATTCACTGTGACTCAATGCACAGCCTATAGAAGAACACACACACATACCAACGTGCACACACACATGGCTCACCGTGACTCAATCAATCACCTATACCAGCACATACACACATGACTCACTGTGACTCAATGCAGTCTTTCGCTCAACAGACACACACACCCCATTGAATCAATGAAAGCCCACCAACACACACCCTCTCATAGACACACACACATGGCTCACTGTGACTCAATGCACAGTCTGTATCACCACACACACACATACACCTCAGTTACTCAATGCAAAGACCATACGAGCACACACACACACACACATAACTGATTAAATGCTCCACACAAACTAGTGCACACACACACAGATATGCTCACTGTGATTCAAGGCACAGTCTATACGAGCACATTTACACACAAACAACTCATTTTCACACAATGCGCAGTCTACAGCAGCACACAGACACACATAACTCACTGTGACTCAATCCACAGCCTATATTATCACACAGACACACACAAGGCTCACTGTGACTCAATGACGTTTGTAGCACCACACACACAAACACACACATACACCTCAGTGGCTCAATGCAAACGCATACACTCACAGACACATACCTAACTGTGATTCAGTGCTCAACCTCTACCAGCACACACACGCACACACAGACACACACACACATGCATGGCTCATTCTGACATAATGTACAGTTCTTACCAGCACAAACACAAGCAACATATCTCACTGTAACTCAATGCTCAGACTGTACTTGCACACACACAAGGCTCCCTGTGAGTCAATGCACAGCCTATACCAGCAGAGACACACACACACTGCTCTCTATGACACAGTGCACATCCTGTACCATCACACACACACACAGCTTATTGTGATGCAATACAGACTCTACACAACCAAATACACACACACATGCACAGCTCACTGTGATTCCATGCAGACTCCATACCAGTGCACAAAAACACACAGCACACAACTCAGTGTGATTCAATGCTCACTTTATACCAAAACACACATAGACACACACACTGTTCTCTGTGACTCAGTGCACAGTCCATACCAGCACTGCACACACACTCACAGCTCACCTTGAATCAAAGCACAGCCTACCCCAGCAAACACACACACACAGTTCACTGTGACTCAATGCACAGGCTATACCAGCACACACACATATACACACACAGCTTACTGTGACACAATACAGTCTCTACACCACCAAATACACACAGACACACGCACAGCTCCATGTGATTCCATGCACATTCCATGCCAGTGCATACAGACACACAAAACACACCTCAGTTTGACTCAATGTTTACAGTATGTCAAAACATACATAGACAAACACACAGCTCCCTGTTACTCAGTGCACAGTGTATGCTAGCAGAGTTACACACACAAAGAAACACACATGGCTCACTGTGAATCAACACACAGCCTGTACCTCCACACACACACACATACAAACACTCACACACAGCTTAGTGTGACTCAATGCAAAGCATATACCACCACGTGCACTCACACAAACACTCACCTCCCTGTGACTCAGTGCATAGCATATAACATTCCACACACACACACACACCTCACTGTGACTGAATGCACAGCCTGTACCAGCACACACACATACAAAAACTCACACATGGTTGTGACTCAATGTACAATCCACACCAGCACATACACACACACGATACCTGTGTGAGTCAATGCTCAGTTTATACCAGCACAACCACACGGCTCACTGTGACTCAGTGCACAGCGTATGACATCAAACACACACACACACACATACACCTCGCTGTGACTCAATGCACAGCCTGTACCTGCACATAAACACACACACACATCACTGTGATGCGATATGCAGCCTATACCAGCACACACACACACACCAAATTCTGACTAAATGGTCAGCCTATATGAGAACACACAGACACACACATCCCTCACTGTAACACAATGCACAGTCTATACCAGCCTGCACATACTCACACGACACTGTGACTCAATGCACAATCTGTAATAGCCCACACACGCACTCATACACACCTTATTGTGAATCAATGCACAGCCTATATGTGAACACACACATACTAACATGCACTAACACATGTCTCACGGTGACTCAATCGCCTATACAAGCACACACACATGGCTCACTGTGAGTCAGTGCCCACTCCATACCAGCACCAAACACACAACACAGCTCACTGTGACTCAAGGCACAGTGTATGGCAGCACACACACACACAGACACACTCATACTCACATCTCATTGTGCCTCTAAGCCTGTGAAAACACACACACAATGAAACAAACACCCCTCACTGTGACTCACTGCACATCCTATACCAGTGCACTCACACACAACACACATGGCTGACTGTGAATCAATGCACACTCTATACCAGGACACACACACACACACACACGGCTCCCTGTGACTCAGTGCACAGGATATGCTAGCAGACATACACACACAGAGAAGCACATACGTCAAACTGTGAGTCAATCCACAGCCCATACCTCCACACACGCACATATACTGACACTCAAAAACTCAGCTCAGTGTGATTCAATGCAAATTCTATACCAGAAAATGCACACACACACACACACAAACCTCCACATGAATCAGTGCATAGCACATAACATCACACACATACACCTCACTGTGACTCAATGTGTTGCCTCTACCTGCACATACACTCACAAACAACTCAATATGACTCAATGTGCAGGCTGTACCAGCACACACACACATACATGTGCACACACACCTCAGTTTGCCTCAATTGTCAGCCTATACCAGAACACACAGACACACACACCTCTCACTCTGACTCAATGCACAACCTATACCAGCGTGCACACACACTCACATGGCACAGTGAATCAAGGCACAATTTTACCAGCACATGCACACACACCTCAGAGGGACTCAAAGCTCAGCCTATACCAGAACACACACACACACACACATGCACAGATGCAGACCTCACTGTGACTCTATGCACAGCCTATACCAGAACACACACACATACCAACACGCACTCACACATGGCTCACTGGTACTCAATCAACCGCCTATACAAGCACACACACACACAGCTTGCTGTGACCCAATGCAGTCTGTATCACCACACACTCACACACACAACCATGTGTCAATAAAGCCCATACCAGCACACAAACTCACAAGCGCACACACACACACCTGACTGTGACTGAAAACGCTTCCTGTACCAGCACACACACACACAAACACCTCACTGTGACTCAATGCACAGCCTATATGAGCACACACATACAAACACAGCTCACAGTGACTCAATACAGAGTCTATACCAGCACACACACACACACACACACACATATATGACTCACTGACTCAATGCACAGCCTGTACTGGCACACACACGTCTTGCTGTGACTCAATGCAGAGTCTAAACCAGCATACAAACACATGGCTCACTGTGACTCAATGTAATTCCTATGCCAGCACACACACACATAGACACATGCATGGCTCTCTCTGATTCAATGCACGTCCTATAACATCACATACACACACACACACGCAAAGTCACTGTGACACAATGCACAGCCTATACCACAACACCCATGCAAAGACACATATGCACGGCTCATTGTGACTCCATGCACACCCTATACTATCACATACACACATTCACACGTGGCTCATTGTGAATCAATGCACAGTCTGTAGTTCCAGGTATACACACACAGACACACACCTCAGTGGCTCTATGCAAAGCCCATACCACCACACACACACACACATACACACACAGCTCACTGTGAATCAGTGTACAGTCTTCAGCTCCATGTACATACACACACAACACACCTTAGTGAATCAATGCAGAGACCATACCAGCATACACACACACATACACACACCTGAGACTCAATGCTCTGCCTATTCCAGCACACACACGCACACACACGGATCACTGTGATTCAATACCAGCCTGTATGTGCACACACACACACTCTCACACACACCGCCGTGTGACTCACTGCAGTTTATACCACCACACAGACACACAGACACACACACATACCTCACTGTGACTCAATGCCAAGCCCATACATGTAAACAGACACACACAACCATGGCTCACTGAGACTCAATGAACAGTGTATACTAGCACATACAAACACAAGGCTCAATGTGAGTCAATGCATAGCCTATACCTGCACACAGACACAGAGAAACACCCCTTAATGTGGCTCAGTGCACAGCCTATTGCAGTGCACACACACACACACACACACACACTGCTCAGTAATTCAATGCAAATCCCATATCAGTATACACATACACATACACTCACCTAGGTGTGACTCAATTCTCAGCCTATAGCAGCACACACACACACCTTACTCTGACTCATGCAGACTCTACAGCACCAAATACACAAACACTAACACAGGGCTGGGATTCAATGCACAGTCCATACCAGCACACCACACTGTGACTCAATGCTCAGATTATACCAGCACACACACACGGCTCACTGTGTCCTAGTGCACAGCATATAACATCACACACACACACACACCACACACTGTGACTCAATGCGCAGCCTGTACCTGCACATACACACACACACACCTCACTGTGACAAAATGTGCAGCCTATACCAGCACACACACACAGACACACACACCTCAATGTGACATAATGGTCAGCCTATACCAGAACACGCAGACACACACACACATCACTGTGACTCAATGCACAGACTATACCAGCGTGCACACAAACACACAGCACTCTGACTCAATGTACAATGTATACCAAAACATACAAGCATACACACACACCTCAGTGTGTTTCAAAGCACAGCCTATACCAGCACACACACATACACACCTGCACAGATACAGGATTCACTGTGACTCAATGCACAGCTTATAGAAGAACACACACACATACCAACGTGCACACACACATGGCTCACCGTGACTCAATCAATCGCCTATACCAGCACATACACACATGACTCACTGTGACTCAATGCAGTCTTTCGCACAACAGACACACACACCCCATTGAATCAATGAAAGCCCACCAACACACACCCTCTCATAGACACACACACATGGCTCACTGTGACTCAATGCACAGTCTGTATCACCACACACACACATACACCTCAGTTACTCAATGCAAAGACCATACGAGCACACACACACACACACATAACTGATTAAATGCTCCACACAAACTAGTGCACACACACACAGATATGCTCACTGTGATTCAAGGCACAGTCTATACGAGCACATTTACACACAAACAACTCATTTTCACACAATGCGCAGTCTACAGCAGCACACAGACACACATAACTCACTGTGACTCAATCCACAGCCTATATTATCACACAGACACACACAAGGCTCACTGTGACTCAATGACGTTTGTAGCACCACACACACACACACACAAACACACACATACACCTCAGTGGCTCAATGCAAACGCATACACTCACAGACACATACCTAACTGTGATTCAGTGCTCAACCTCTACCAGCACACACACGCACACACAGACACACACACACATGCATGGCTCATTCTGACATAATGTACAGTTCTTACCAGCACAAACACAAGCAACATATCTCACTGTAACTCAATGCTCAGACTGTACTTGCACACACACAAGGCTCCCTGTGAGTCAATGCACAGCCTATACCAGCAGAGACACACACACACTGCTCTCTATGACACAGTGCACATCCTGTACCATCACACACACACACAGCTTATTGTGATGCAATACAGACTCTACACAACCAAATACACACACACATGCACAGCTCACTGTGATTCCATGCAGACTCCATACCAGTGCACAAAAACACACAGCACACAACTCAGTGTGATTCAATGCTCACTTTATACCAAAACACACATAGACACACACACTGTTCTCTGTGACTCAGTGCACAGTCCATACCAGCACTGCACACACACTCACAGCTCACCTTGAATCAAAGCACAGCCTACCCCAGCAAACACACACACACAGTTCACTGTGACTCAATGCACAGGCTATACCAGCACACACACATATACACACACAGCTTACTGTGACACAATACAGTCTCTACACCACCAAATACACACAGACACACGCACAGCTCCATGTGATTCCATGCACATTCCATGCCAGTGCATACAGACACACAAAACACACCTCAGTTTGACTCAATGTTTACAGTATGTCAAAACATACATAGACAAACACACAGCTCCCTGTTACTCAGTGCACAGTGTATGCTAGCAGAGTTACACACACAAAGAAACACACATGGCTCACTGTGAATCAACACACAGCCTGTACCTCCACACACACACACATACAAACACTCACACACAGCTTAGTGTGACTCAATGCAAAGCATATACCACCACGTGCACTCACACAAACACTCACCTCCCTGTGACTCAGTGCATAGCATATAACATTCCACACACACACACACACCTCACTGTGACTGAATGCACAGCCTGTACCAGCACACACACATACAAAAACTCACACATGGTTGTGACTCAATGTACAATCCACACCAGCACATACACACACACGATACCTGTGTGAGTCAATGCTCAGTTTATACCAGCACAACCACACGGCTCACTGTGACTCAGTGCACAGCGTATGACATCAAACACACACACACACACATACACCTCGCTGTGACTCAATGCACAGCCTGTACCTGCACATAAACACACACACACATCACTGTGATGCGATATGCAGCCTATACCAGCACACACACACACACCAAATTCTGACTAAATGGTCAGCCTATATGAGAACACACAGACACACACATCCCTCACTGTAACACAATGCACAGTCTATACCAGCCTGCACATACTCACACGACACTGTGACTCAATGCACAATCTGTAATAGCCCACACACGCACTCATACACACCTTATTGTGAATCAATGCACAGCCTATATGTGAACACACACATACTAACATGCACTAACACATGTCTCACGGTGACTCAATCGCCTATACAAGCACACACACATGGCTCACTGTGAGTCAGTGCCCACTCCATACCAGCACCAAACACACAACACAGCTCACTGTGACTCAAGGCACAGTGTATGGCAGCACACACACACACAGACACACTCATACTCACATCTCATTGTGCCTCTAAGCCTGTGAAAACACACACACAATGAAACAAACACCCCTCACTGTGACTCACTGCACATCCTATACCAGTGCACTCACACACAACACACATGGCTGACTGTGAATCAATGCACACTCTATACCAGGACACACACACACACACACACGGCTCCCTGTGACTCAGTGCACAGGATATGCTAGCAGACATACACACACAGAGAAGCACATACGTCAAACTGTGAGTCAATCCACAGCCCATACCTCCACACACGCACATATACTGACACTCAAAAACTCAGCTCAGTGTGATTCAATGCAAATTCTATACCAGAAAATGCACACACACACACACACAAACCTCCACATGAATCAGTGCATAGCACATAACATCACACACATACACCTCACTGTGACTCAATGTGTTGCCTCTACCTGCACATACACTCACAAACAACTCAATATGACTCAATGTGCAGGCTGTACCAGCACACACACACATACATGTGCACACACACCTCAGTTTGCCTCAATTGTCAGCCTATACCAGAACACACAGACACACACACCTCTCACTCTGACTCAATGCACAACCTATACCAGCGTGCACACACACTCACATGGCACAGTGAATCAAGGCACAATTTTACCAGCACATGCACACACACCTCAGAGGGACTCAAAGCTCAGCCTATACCAGAACACACACACACACACACATGCACAGATGCAGACCTCACTGTGACTCTATGCACAGCCTATACCAGAACACACACACATACCAACACGCACTCACACATGGCTCACTGGTACTCAATCAACCGCCTATACAAGCACACACACACACAGCTTGCTGTGACCCAATGCAGTCTGTATCACCACACACTCACACACACAACCATGTGTCAATAAAGCCCATACCAGCACACAAACTCACAAGCGCACACACACACACCTGACTGTGACTGAAAACGCTTCCTGTACCAGCACACACACACACAAACACCTCACTGTGACTCAATGCACAGCCTATATGAGCACACACATACAAACACAGCTCACAGTGACTCAATACAGAGTCTATACCAGCACACACACACACACACACACACATATATGACTCACTGACTCAATGCACAGCCTGTACTGGCACACACACGTCTTGCTGTGACTCAATGCAGAGTCTAAACCAGCATACAAACACATGGCTCACTGTGACTCAATGTAATTCCTATGCCAGCACACACACACATAGACACATGCATGGCTCTCTCTGATTCAATGCACGTCCTATAACATCACATACACACACACACACGCAAAGTCACTGTGACACAATGCACAGCCTATACCACAACACCCATGCAAAGACACATATGCACGGCTCATTGTGACTCCATGCACACCCTATACTATCACATACACACATTCACACGTGGCTCATTGTGAATCAATGCACAGTCTGTAGTTCCAGGTATACACACACAGACACACACCTCAGTGGCTCTATGCAAAGCCCATACCACCACACACACACACACATACACACACAGCTCACTGTGAATCAGTGTACAGTCTTCAGCTCCATGTACATACACACACAACACACCTTAGTGAATCAATGCAGAGACCATACCAGCATACACACACACATACACACACCTGAGACTCAATGCTCTGCCTATTCCAGCACACACACGCACACACACGGATCACTGTGATTCAATACCAGCCTGTATGTGCACACACACACACTCTCACACACACCGCCGTGTGACTCACTGCAGTTTATACCACCACACAGACACACAGACACACACACATACCTCACTGTGACTCAATGCCAAGCCCATACATGTAAACAGACACACACAACCATGGCTCACTGAGACTCAATGAACAGTGTATACTAGCACATACAAACACAAGGCTCAATGTGAGTCAATGCATAGCCTATACCTGCACACAGACACAGAGAAACACCCCTTAATGTGGCTCAGTGCACAGCCTATTGCAGTGCACACACACACACACACACACACACACTGCTCAGTAATTCAATGCAAATCCCATATCAGTATACACATACACATACACTCACCTAGGTGTGACTCAATTCTCAGCCTATAGCAGCACACACACACACCTTACTCTGACTCATGCAGACTCTACAGCACCAAATACACAAACACTAACACAGGGCTGGGATTCAATGCACAGTCCATACCAGCACACCACACTGTGACTCAATGCTCAGATTATACCAGCACACACACACGGCTCACTGTGTCCTAGTGCACAGCATATAACATCACACACACACACACACCACACACTGTGACTCAATGCGCAGCCTGTACCTGCACATACACACAGACACACCTCACTGTGACAAAATGTGCAGCCTATACCAGCACACACACACAGACACACACACCTCAATGTGACATAATGGTCAGCCTATACCAGAACACGCAGACACACACACACATCACTGTGACTCAATGCACAGACTATACCAGCGTGCACACAAACACACAGCACTCTGACTCAATGTACAATGTATACCAAAACATACAAGCATACACACACACCTCAGTGTGTTTCAAAGCACAGCCTATACCAGCACACACACATACACACCTGCACAGATACAGGATTCACTGTGACTCAATGCACAGCCTATAGAAGAACACACACACATACCAACGTGCACACACACATGGCTCACCGTGACTCAATCAATCGCCTATACCAGCACATACACACATGACTCACTGTGACTCAATGCAGTCTTTCGCACAACAGACACACACACCCCATTGAATCAATGAAAGCCCACCAACACACACCCTCTCATAGACACACACACATGGCTCACTGTGACTCAATGCACAGTCTGTATCACCACACACACACATACACCTCAGTTACTCAATGCAAAGACCATACGAGCACACACACACACACACATAACTGATTAAATGCTCCACACAAACTAGTGCACACACACACAGATATGCTCACTGTGATTCAAGGCACAGTCTATACGAGCACATTTACACACAAACAACTCATTTTCACACAATGCGCAGTCTACAGCAGCACACAGACACACATAACTCACTGTGACTCAATCCACAGCCTATATTATCACACAGACACACACAAGGCTCACTGTGACTCAATGACGTTTGTAGCACCACACACACACACACACAAACACACACATACACCTCAGTGGCTCAATGCAAACGCATACACTCACAGACACATACCTAACTGTGATTCAGTGCTCAACCTCTACCAGCACACACACGCACACACAGACACACACACACATGCATGGCTCATTCTGACATAATGTACAGTTCTTACCAGCACAAACACAAGCAACATATCTCACTGTAACTCAATGCTCAGACTGTACTTGCACACACACAAGGCTCCCTGTGAGTCAATGCACAGCCTATACCAGCAGAGACACACACACACTGCTCTCTATGACACAGTGCACATCCTGTACCATCACACACACACAGCTTATTGTGATGCAATACAGACTCTACACAACCAAATACACACACACATGCACAGCTCACTGTGATTCCATGCAGACTCCATACCAGTGCACAAAAACACACAGCACACAACTCAGTGTGATTCAATGCTCATTTTATACCAAAACACACATAGACACACACACCGTTCTCTGTGACTCAGTGCACAGTCCATACCAGCACTGCACACACACTCACAGCTCACCTTGAATCAAAGCACAGCCTACCCCAGCAAACACACACACACAGTTCACTGTGACTCAATGCACAGGCTATACCAGCACACACACATATACACACACAGCTTACTGTGACACAATACAGTCTCTACACCACCAAATACACACAGACACACGCACAGCTCCATGTGATTCCATGCACATTCCATGCCAGTGCATACAGACACACAAAACACACCTCAGTTTGACTCAATGCTCACAGTATGTCAAAACATACATAGACAAACACACGGCTCCCTGTTACTCAGTGCACAGTGTATGCTAGCAGAGTTACACACACAAAGAAACACACATGGCTCACTGTGAATCAACACACAGCCTGTACCTCCACACACACACACATACAAACACTCACACACAGCTTAGTGTGACTCAATGCAAAGCATATACCACCACGTGCACTCACACAAACACTCACCTCCCTGTGACTCAGTGCATAGCATATAACATTCCACACACACACACCTCACTGTGACTGAATGCACAGCCTGTACCAGCACACACACATACAAAAACTCACACATGGTTGTGACTCAATGTACAATCCACACCAGCACATACACACACACGATACCTGTGTGAGTCAATGCTCAGTTTATACCAGCACAACCACACGGCTCACTGTGACTCAGTGCACAGCGTATGACATCACACACACACACACACACACATACACCTCGCTGTGACTCAATGCACAGCCTGTACCTGCACATAAACACACACACACATCACTGTGATGCGATATGCAGCCTATACCAGCACACACACACACACCAAAGTCTGACTAAATGGTCAGCCTATATGAGAACACACAGACACACACATCCCTCACTGTGACACAATGCACAGTCTATACCAGCCTGCACACACTCACACGACACTGTGACTCAATGCACAATCTGTAATAGCCCACACACGCACTCATACACACCTTATTGTGAATCAATGCACAGCCTATATGTGAACACACACATACTAACATGCACTCACACATGTCTCACGGTGACTCAATCGCCTATACAAGCACACACACATGGCTCACTGTGAGTCAGTGCCCACTCCATACCAGCACCAAACACACAACACAGCTCACTGTGACTCAAGGCACAGTGTATGGCAGCACACACACACACAGACACACTCATACCCACATCTCATTGTGCCTCTAAGCCTGTGAAAGCACACACACAATGAAACAAACACCCCTCACTGTGACTCACTGCACATCCTATACCAGTGCACTCACACACACACACACATGGCTGACTGTGAATCAATGCACACTCTATACCAGGACACACACACACACACACACACACGGCTCCCTGTGACTCAGTGCACAGGATATGCTAGCAGACATACACACACAGAGAAGCACATACGTCAAACTGTGAGTCAATCCACAGCCCATACCTCCACACACGCACATATACTGACACTCAAAAACTCAGCTCAGTGTGATTCAATGCAAATTCTATACCAGAAAATGCACACACACACACACACAAACCTCCCCATGAATCAGTGCATAGCACATAACATCACACACATACACCTCACTGTGACTCAATGTGTTGCCTCTACCTGCACATACACTCACAAACAACTCAATATGACTCAATGTGCAGGCTGTACCAGCACACACACACATACATGTGCACACACACCTCAGTTTGCCTCAATTGTCAGCCTATACCAGAACACACAGACACACACACCTCTCACTCTGACTCAATGCACAACCTATACCAGCGTGCACACACACTCACATGGCACAGTGAATCAAGGCACAATTTTACCAGCACATGCACACACACCTCAGAGGGACTCAAAGCTCAGCCTATACCAGAACACACACACACACACACATGCACAGATGCAGACCTCACTGCGACTCTATGCACAGCCTATACCAGAACACACACACATACCAACACGCACTCACACATGGCTCACTGGTACTCAATCAACCGCCTATACAAGCACACACACACACAGCTTGCTGTGACCCAATGCAGTCTGTATCACCACACACTCACACACACAACCATGTGTCAATAAAGCCCATACCAGCACACAAACTCACATGCACACACACACACACACACCTGACGGTGACTGAGAACGCTTCCTGTACCAGCACACACACACACAAACACCTCACTGTGAATCAATGCACAGCTATTATCAGCACACACATACACACACAGCTCACAGTGACTCAATACACAGTTTATACCAGCACACACACACACACACACATATATGACTCACTGACTCAATGCACAGCCTGTACTGGCACACACACAAGTCTTGCTGTGACTCAATGCAGAGTCTAAACCAGCATACAAACACATGGCTCACTGTGACACAATGTAATGCCTATGCCAGCACACACACACATAGACACATGCATGGCTCTCTCTGATTCAATGCACGTCCTATACCATCACATACACACACAAACACACGCACAGTCACTGTGACACAATGCACAGCCTATACCACAACACCCATGCAAAGACACATATGCACGGCTCATTGTGACTCCATGCACACCCTATACTATCACATACACACATTCACACGTGGCTCATTGTGAATCAATGCACAGTCTGTAGTTCCAGGTATACACACACAGACACACACCTCAGTGACTCAATGCAAAGCCCATACCATCACACACAGACACACATACACACACAGCTCACTGTGAATCAGTGTACAGTCTTCAGCTCCATGTACATACACACACAACACACCTTAGTGAATCAATGCAGAGACCATACCAGCATACACACACACATACACACACCTGAGACTCAATGCTCTGCCTATTCCAGCACACACACGCACACACACGGATCACTGTGATTCAATACCAGCCTGTATGTGCACACACACACACTCTCACACACACTGCCATGTGACTCAATGCAGTTTATACCACCACACTGACACACAGACACACACACACACCTCACTGTGACTCAATGCCAAGCCCATACAAGTAAACAGACACACACAACCATGGCTCACTGAGACTCAATGAACAGTGTATACTAGCACATACAAACACAAGGCTCAATGTGAGTCAATGCATAGCCTATACCCGCACATACACACACACAGAAACACCCCTTAATGTGGCTCAGTGCACAGCCTATTGAAGTGCACACACACACACACACACACACACTGCTCAGTAATTCAATGCAAATCCCATATCAGTATACACATACATATACACTCACCTAGGTGTGACTCAATTCTCAGCCTATAGCAGCACACACACACACCTTACTCTGACTCCTGCAGACTCTACAGCACCAAATACACAAACACTAACACAGGGCTGGGATTCAATGCACAGTCCATACCAGCAAAGGCACACACACCACACCACACTGTGACTCAATGCTCAGATTATACCAGCACACACACACAGCTCACTGTGTCCTAGTGCACAGCATATAACATCACACACACACACACACACCACACACTGTGACTCAATGCGCAGCCTGTACCTGCACATACACACAGACACACCTCACTGTGACAAAATGTGCAGCCTATACCAGCACACACACACAGACACACACACCTCAATGTGACATAATGGTCAGCCTATACCAGAACACGCAGACACACACACACATCACTGTGACTCAATGCACAGACTATACCAGCGTGCACACAAACACACAGCACTCTGACTCAATGTACAATGTATACCAAAACATACAAGCATACACACACACCTCAGTGTGTTTCAAAACACAGCCTATACCAGCACACACACATACACACCTGCACAGATACAGGATTCACTGTGACTCAATGCACAGCCTATAGAAGAACACACACACATACCAACGTGCACACACACATGGCTCACCGTGACTCAATCAATCGCCTATACCAGCACATACACACATGACTCACTGTGACTCAATGCAGTCTTTCGCACAACAGACACACACACCCCATTGAATCAATGAAAGCCCACCAACACACACCCTCTCATACACACACACACATGGCTCACTGTGACTCAATGCACAGTCTGTATCACCACACACACACATACACCTCAGTTACTCAATGCAAAGACCATACGAGCACACACACACACACACATAACTGATTAAATGCTCCACACAAACTAGTGCACACACACACAGATATGCTCACTGTGATTCAAGGCACAGTCTATACGAGCACATTTACACACAAACAACTCATTTTCACACAATGCGCAGTCTACAGCAGCACACAGACACACATAACTCACTGTGACTCAATCCACAGCCTATATTATCACACAGACACACACAAGGCTCACTGTGACTCAATGACGTTTGTAGCACCACACACACACACACAAACACACACACACACCTCAGTGGCTCAATGCAAACGCATACACTCACAGACACATACCTAACTGTGATTCAGTGCTCAACCTCTACCAGCACACACACGCACACACAGACACACACACACATGCATGGCTCATTCTGACATAATGTACAGTTCTTACCAGCACAAACACAAGCAACATATCTCACTGTAACTCAATGCTCAGACTGTACTTGCACACACACAAGGCTCCCTGTGAGTCAATGCACAGCCTATACCAGCAGAGACACACACACACTGCTCTCTATGACACAGTGCACATCCTGTACCATCACACACACACAGCTTATTGTGATGCAATACAGACTCTACACAACCAAATACACACACACACGCACAGCTCACTGTGATTCCATGCAGACTCCATACCAGTGCACAAAAACACACAGCACACAACTCAGTGTGATTCAATGCTCACTTTATACCAAAACACACATAGACACACACACCGTTCTCTGTGACTCAGTGCACAGTCCATACCAGCACTGCACACACACTCACAGCTCACCTTGAATCAAAGCACAGCCTACCCCAGCAAACACACACACACAGTTCACTGTGACTCAATGCACAGGCTATACCAGCACACACACATATACACACACAGCTTACTGCGACACAATACAGTCTCTACACCACCAAATACACACAGACACATGCACAGCTCCATGTGATTCCATGCACATTCCATGCCAGTGCATACAGACACACAAAACACACCTCAGTTTGACTCAATGCTCACAGTATGTCAAAACATACATAGACAAACACACAGCTCCCTGTTACTCAGTGCACAGTGTATGCTAGCAGAGTTACACACACAAAGAAACACACATGGCTCACTGTGAATCAACACACAGCCTGTACCTCCACACACACACACATACAAACACTCACACACAGCTTAGTGTGACTCAATGCAAAGCATATACCACCACGTGCACTCACACAAACACTCACCTCCCTGTGACTCAGTGCATAGCATATAACATTCCACACACACACACACACCTCACTGTGACTGAATGCACAGCCTGTACCAGCACACACACATACAAAAACTCACACATGGTTGTGACTCAATGTACAATCCACACCAGCACATACACACACACGATACCTGTGTGAGTCAATGCTCAGTTTATACCAGCACAACCACACGGCTCACTGTGACTCAGTGCACAGCGTATGACATCACACACACACACACACACATACACCTCGCTGTGACTCAATGCACAGCCTGTACCTGCACATAAACACACACACACATCACTGTGATGCGATATGCAGCCTATACCAGCACACACACACACACCAAAGTCTGACTAAATGGTCAGCCTATATGAGAACACACAGACACACACATCCCTCACTGTGACACAATGCACAGTCTATACCAGCCTGCACACACTCACACGACACTGTGACTCAATGCACAATCTGTAATAGCCCACACACGCACACATACACACCTTATTGTGAATCAATGCACAGCCTATATGTGAACACACACATACTAACATGCACTCACACATGTCTCACGGTGACTCAATCGCCTATACAAGCACACACACATGGCTCACTGTGAGTCAGTGCCCACTCCATACCAGCACCAAACACACAACACAGCTCACTGTGACTCAAGGCACAGTGTATGGCAGCACACACACACACAGACACACTCATACCCACATCTCATTGTGCCTCTAAGCCTGTGAAAGTACACACACAATGAAACAAACACCCCTCACTGTGACTCACTGCACATCCTATACCAGTGCACTCACACACACACACACATGGCTGACTGTGAATCAATGCACACTCTATACCAGGACACACACACACACACACACGGCTCCCTGTGACTCAGTGCACAGGATATGCTAGCAGACATACAGACACAGAGAAGCACATACGTCAAACTGTGAGTCAATCCACAGCCCATACCTCCACACACGCACCTATACTGACACTCAAAAACTCAGCCCAGTGTGATTCAATGCAAATTCTATACCAGAAAATGCACACACACACACACACAAACCTCCCCATGAATCAGTGCATAGCACATAACATCACACACATACACCTCACTGTGACTCAATGTGTTGCCTCTACCTGCACATACACTCACAAACAACTCAATATGACTCAATGTGCAGGCTGTACCAGCACACACACACATACATGTGCACACACACCTCAGTTTGCCTCAATTGTCAGCCTATACCAGAACACACAGACACACACACCTCTCACTCTGACTCAATGCACAACCTATACCAGCGTGCACACACACTCACATGGCACAGTGAATCAAGGCACAATTTTACCAGCACATGCACACACACCTCAGAGGGACTCAAAGCTCAGCCTATACCAGAACACACACACACACATGCACAGATGCAGACCTCACTGCGACTCTATGCACAGCCTATACCAGAACACACACACATACCAACACGCACTCACACATGGCTCACTGGTACTCAATCAACCGCCTATACAAGCACACACACACACAGCTTGCTGTGACCCAATGCAGTCTGTATCACCACACACTCACACACACAACCATGTGTCAATAAAGCCCATACCAGCACACAAACTCACATGCACACACACACACACACACCTGACGGTGACTGAGAACGCTTCCTGTACCAGCACACACACACACAAACACCTCACTGTGAATCAATGCACAGCTATTATCAGCACACACATACACACACAGCTCACAGTGACTCAATACACAGTTTATACCAGCACACACACACACACACACACATATATGACTCACTGACTCAATGCACAGCCTGTACTGGCACACACACAAGTCTTGCTGTGACTCAATGCAGAGTCTAAACCAGCATACAAACACATGGCTCACTGTGACTCAATGTAATGCCTATGCCAGCACACACACACATAGACACATGCATGGCTCTCTCTGATTCAATGCACGTCCTATACCATCACATACACACACAAACACACGCACAGTCACTGTGACACAATGCACAGCCTATACCACAACACCCATGCAAAGACACATATGCACGGCTCATTGTGACTCCATGCACACCCTATACTATCACATACACACATTCACACGTGGCTCATTGTGAATCAATGCACAGTCTGTAGTTCCAGGTATACACACACAGACACACACCTCAGTGACTCAATGCAAAGCCCATACCATCACACACACACACACATACACACACAGCTCACTGTGAATCAGTGTACAGTCTTCAGCTCCATGTACATACACACACAACACACCTTAGTGAATCAATGCAGAGACCATACCAGCATACACACACACATACACACACCTGAGACTCAATGCTCTGCCTATTCCAGCACACACACGCACACACACGGATCACTGTGATTCAATACCAGCCTGTATGTGCACACACACACACTCTCACACACACTGCCATGTGACTCAATGCAGTTTATACCACCACACTGACACACAGACACACACACACACCTCACTGTGACTCAATGCCAAGCCCATACAAGTAAACAGACACACACAACCATGGCTCACTGAGACTCAATGAACAGTGTATACTAGCACATACAAACACAAGGCTCAATGTGAGTCAATGCATAGCCTATACCCGCACATACACACACACAGAAACACCCCTTAATGTGGCTCAGTGCACAGCCTATTGAAGTGCACACACACACACACACACACACACTGCTCAGTAATTCAATGCAAATCCCATATCAGTATACACATACATATACACTCACCTAGGTGTGACTCAATTCTCAGCCTATAGCAGCACACACACACACCTTACTCTGACTCCTGCAGACTCTACAGCACCAAATACACAAACACTAACACAGGGCTGGGATTCAATGCACAGTCCATACCAGCAAAGGCACACACACCACACCACACTGTGACTCAATGCTCAGATTATACCAGCACACACACACAGCTCACTGTGTCCTAGTGCACAGCATATAACATCACACACACACACACACCACACACTGTGACTCAATGCGCAGCCTGTACCTGCACATACACACAGACACACCTCACTGTGACAAAATGTGCAGCCTATACCAGCACACACACACAGACACACACACCTCAATGTGACATAATGGTCAGCCTATACCAGAACACGCAGACACACACACACATCACTGTGACTCAATGCACAGACTATACCAGCGTGCACACAAACACACAGCACTCTGACTCAATGTACAATGTATACCAAAACATACAAGCATACACACACACCTCAGTGTGTTTCAAAACACAGCCTATACCAGCACACACACATACACACCTGCACAGATACAGGATTCACTGTGACTCAATGCACAGCCTATAGAAGAACACACACACATACCAACGTGCACACACACATGGCTCACCGTGACTCAATCAATCGCCTATACCAGCACATACACACATGACTCACTGTGACTCAATGCAGTCTTTCGCACAACAGACACACACACCCCATTGAATCAATGAAAGCCCACCAACACACACCCTCTCATACACACACACACGGCTCACTGTGACTCAATGCACAGTCTGTATCACCACACACACACATAGACCTCAGTTACTCAATGCAAAGACCATACGAGCACACACACACACACACATAACTGATTAAATGCTCCACACAAACTAGTGCACACACACACAGATATGCTCACTGTGATTCAAGGCACAGTCTATACGAGCACATTTACACACAAACAACTCATTTTCACACAATGCGCAGTCTACAGCAGCACACAGACACACATAACTCACTGTGACTCAATCCACAGCCTATATTATCACACAGACACACACAAGGCTCACTGTGACTCAATGACGTTTGTAGCACCACACACACACACACAAACACACACACACACCTCAGTGGCTCAATGCAAACGCATACACTCACAGACACATACCTAACTGTGATTCAGTGCTCAACCTCTACCAGCACACACACGCACACACAGACACACACACACATGCATGGCTCATTCTGACATAATGTACAGTTCTTACCAGCACAAACACAAGCAACATATCTCACTGTAACTCAATGCTCAGACTGTACTTGCACACACACAAGGCTCCCTGTGAGTCAATGCACAGCCTATACCAGCAGAGACACACACACACTGCTCTCTATGACACAGTGCACATCCTGTACCATCACACACACACAGCTTATTGTGATGCAATACAGACTCTACACAACCAAATACACACACACATGCACAGCTCACTGTGATTCCATGCAGACTCCATACCAGTGCACAAAAACACACAGCACACAACTCAGTGTGATTCAATGCTCATTTTATACCAAAACACACATAGACACACACACCGTTCTCTGTGACTCAGTGCACAGTCCATACCAGCACTGCACACACACTCACAGCTCACCTTGAATCAAAGCACAGCCTACCCCAGCAAACACACACACACAGTTCACTGTGACTCAATGCACAGGCTATACCAGCACACACACATATACACACACAGCTTACTGTGACACAATACAGTCTCTACACCACCAAATACACACAGACACACGCACAGCTCCATGTGATTCCATGCACATTCCATGCCAGTGCATACAGACACACAAAACACACCTCAGTTTGACTCAATGCTCACAGTATGTCAAAACATACATAGACAAACACACGGCTCCCTGTTACTCAGTGCACAGTGTATGCTAGCAGAGTTACACACACAAAGAAACACACATGGCTCACTGTGAATCAACACACAGCCTGTACCTCCACACACACACACATACAAACACTCACACACAGCTTAGTGTGACTCAATGCAAAGCATATACCACCACGTGCACTCACACAAACACTCACCTCCCTGTGACTCAGTGCATAGCATATAACATTCCACACACACACACCTCACTGTGACTGAATGCACAGCCTGTACCAGCACACACACATACAAAAACTCACACATGGTTGTGACTCAATGTACAATCCACACCAGCACATACACACACACGATACCTGTGTGAGTCAATGCTCAGTTTATACCAGCACAACCACACGGCTCACTGTGACTCAGTGCACAGCGTATGACATCACACACACACACACACACACATACACCTCGCTGTGACTCAATGCACAGCCTGTACCTGCACATAAACACACACACACATCACTGTGATGCGATATGCAGCCTATACCAGCACACACACACACACCAAAGTCTGACTAAATGGTCAGCCTATATGAGAACACACAGACACACACATCCCTCACTGTGACACAATGCACAGTCTATACCAGCCTGCACACACTCACACGACACTGTGACTCAATGCACAATCTGTAATAGCCCACACACGCACTCATACACACCTTATTGTGAATCAATGCACAGCCTATATGTGAACACACACATACTAACATGCACTCACACATGTCTCACGGTGACTCAATCGCCTATACAAGCACACACACATGGCTCACTGTGAGTCAGTGCCCACTCCATACCAGCACCAAACACACAACACAGCTCACTGTGACTCAAGGCACAGTGTATGGCAGCACACACACACACAGACACACTCATACCCACATCTCATTGTGCCTCTAAGCCTGTGAAAGCACACACACAATGAAACAAACACCCCTCACTGTGACTCACTGCACATCCTATACCAGTGCACTCACACACACACACACATGGCTGACTGTGAATCAATGCACACTCTATACCAGGACACACACACACACACACACACACGGCTCCCTGTGACTCAGTGCACAGGATATGCTAGCAGACATACACACACAGAGAAGCACATACGTCAAACTGTGAGTCAATCCACAGCCCATACCTCCACACACGCACATATACTGACACTCAAAAACTCAGCTCAGTGTGATTCAATGCAAATTCTATACCAGAAAATGCACACACACACACACACAAACCTCCCCATGAATCAGTGCATAGCACATAACATCACACACATACACCTCACTGTGACTCAATGTGTTGCCTCTACCTGCACATACACTCACAAACAACTCAATATGACTCAATGTGCAGGCTGTACCAGCACACACACACATACATGTGCACACACACCTCAGTTTGCCTCAATTGTCAGCCTATACCAGAACACACAGACACACACACCTCTCACTCTGACTCAATGCACAACCTATACCAGCGTGCACACACACTCACATGGCACAGTGAATCAAGGCACAATTTTACCAGCACATGCACACACACCTCAGAGGGACTCAAAGCTCAGCCTATACCAGAACACACACACACACACACATGCACAGATGCAGACCTCACTGCGACTCTATGCACAGCCTATACCAGAACACACACACATACCAACACGCACTCACACATGGCTCACTGGTACTCAATCAACCGCCTATACAAGCACACACACACACAGCTTGCTGTGACCCAATGCAGTCTGTATCACCACACACTCACACACACAACCATGTGTCAATAAAGCCCATACCAGCACACAAACTCACATGCACACACACACACACACACCTGACGGTGACTGAGAACGCTTCCTGTACCAGCACACACACACACAAACACCTCACTGTGAATCAATGCACAGCTATTATCAGCACACACATACACACACAGCTCACAGTGACTCAATACACAGTTTATACCAGCACACACACACACACACACACATATATGACTCACTGACTCAATGCACAGCCTGTACTGGCACACACACAAGTCTTGCTGTGACTCAATGCAGAGTCTAAACCAGCATACAAACACATGGCTCACTGTGACACAATGTAATGCCTATGCCAGCACACACACACATAGACACATGCATGGCTCTCTCTGATTCAATGCACGTCCTATACCATCACATACACACACAAACACACGCACAGTCACTGTGACACAATGCACAGCCTATACCACAACACCCATGCAAAGACACATATGCACGGCTCATTGTGACTCCATGCACACCCTATACTATCACATACACACATTCACACGTGGCTCATTGTGAATCAATGCACAGTCTGTAGTTCCAGGTATACACACACAGACACACACCTCAGTGACTCAATGCAAAGCCCATACCATCACACACACACACACATACACACACAGCTCACTGTGAATCAGTGTACAGTCTTCAGCTCCATGTACATACACACACAACACACCTTAGTGAATCAATGCAGAGACCATACCAGCATACACACACACATACACACACCTGAGACTCAATGCTCTGCCTATTCCAGCACACACACGCACACACACGGATCACTGTGATTCAATACCAGCCTGTATGTGCACACACACACACTCTCACACACACTGCCATGTGACTCAATGCAGTTTATACCACCACACTGACACACAGACACACACACACACCTCACTGTGACTCAATGCCAAGCCCATACAAGTAAACAGACACACACAACCATGGCTCACTGAGACTCAATGAACAGTGTATACTAGCACATACAAACACAAGGCTCAATGTGAGTCAATGCATAGCCTATACCCGCACATACACACACACAGAAACACCCCTTAATGTGGCTCAGTGCACAGCCTATTGAAGTGCACACACACACACACACACACACACTGCTCAGTAATTCAATGCAAATCCCATATCAGTATACACATACATATACACTCACCTAGGTGTGACTCAATTCTCAGCCTATAGCAGCACACACACACACCTTACTCTGACTCCTGCAGACTCTACAGCACCAAATACACAAACACTAACACAGGGCTGGGATTCAATGCACAGTCCATACCAGCAAAGGCACACACACCACACCACACTGTGACTCAATGCTCAGATTATACCAGCACACACACACAGCTCACTGTGTCCTAGTGCACAGCATATAACATCACACACACACACACACACCACACACTGTGATTCAATGCGCAGCCTGTACCTGCACATACACACAGACACACCTCACTGTGACAAAATGTGCAGCCTATACCAGCACACACACACAGACACACACACCTCAATGTGACATAATGGTCAGCCTATACCAGAACACGCAGACACACACACACATCACTGTGACTCAATGCACAGACTATACCAGCGTGCACACAAACACACAGCACTCTGACTCAATGTACAATGTATACCAAAACATACAAGCATACACACACACCTCAGTGTGTTTCAAAACACAGCCTATACCAGCACACACACATACACACCTGCACAGATACAGGATTCACTGTGACTCAATGCACAGCCTATAGAAGAACACACACACATACCAACGTGCACACACACATGGCTCACCGTGACTCAATCAATCGCCTATACCAGCACATACACACATGACTCACTGTGACTCAATGCAGTCTTTCGCACAACAGACACACACACCCCATTGAATCAATGAAAGCCCACCAACACACACCCTCTCATACACACACACACATGGCTCACTGTGACTCAATGCACAGTCTGTATCACCACACACACACATACACCTCAGTTACTCAATGCAAAGACCATACGAGCACACACACACACACACATAACTGATTAAATGCTCCACACAAACTAGTGCACACACACACAGATATGCTCACTGTGATTCAAGGCACAGTCTATACGAGCACATTTACACACAAACAACTCATTTTCACACAATGCGCAGTCTACAGCAGCACACAGACACACATAACTCACTGTGACTCAATCCACAGCCTATATTATCACACAGACACACACAAGGCTCACTGTGACTCAATGACGTTTGTAGCACCACACACACACACACAAACACACACACACACCTCAGTGGCTCAATGCAAACGCATACACTCACAGACACATACCTAACTGTGATTCAGTGCTCAACCTCTACCAGCACACACACGCACACACAGACACACACACACATGCATGGCTCATTCTGACATAATGTACAGTTCTTACCAGCACAAACACAAGCAACATATCTCACTGTAACTCAATGCTCAGACTGTACTTGCACACACACAAGGCTCCCTGTGAGTCAATGCACAGCCTATACCAGCAGAGACACACACACACTGCTCTCTATGACACAGTGCACATCCTGTACCATCACACACACACAGCTTATTGTGATGCAATACAGACTCTACACAACCAAATACACACACACACGCACAGCTCACTGTGATTCCATGCAGACTCCATACCAGTGCACAAAAACACACAGCACACAACTCAGTGTGATTCAATGCTCACTTTATACCAAAACACACATAGACACACACACCGTTCTCTGTGACTCAGTGCACAGTCCATACCAGCACTGCACACACACTCACAGCTCACCTTGAATCAAAGCACAGCCTACCCCAGCAAACACACACACACAGTTCACTGTGACTCAATGCACAGGCTATACCAGCACACACACATATACACACACAGCTTACTGCGACACAATACAGTCTCTACACCACCAAATACACACAGACACATGCACAGCTCCATGTGATTCCATGCACATTCCATGCCAGTGCATACAGACACACAAAACACACCTCAGTTTGACTCAATGCTCACAGTATGTCAAAACATACATAGACAAACACACAGCTCCCTGTTACTCAGTGCACAGTGTATGCTAGCAGAGTTACACACACAAAGAAACACACATGGCTCACTGTGAATCAACACACAGCCTGTACCTCCACACACACACACATACAAACACTCACACACAGCTTAGTGTGACTCAATGCAAAGCATATACCACCACGTGCACTCACACAAACACTCACCTCCCTGTGACTCAGTGCATAGCATATAACATTCCACACACACACACACACCTCACTGTGACTGAATGCACAGCCTGTACCAGCACACACACATACAAAAACTCACACATGGTTGTGACTCAATGTACAATCCACACCAGCACATACACACACACGATACCTGTGTGAGTCAATGCTCAGTTTATACCAGCACAACCACACGGCTCACTGTGACTCAGTGCACAGCGTATGACATCACACACACACACACACACATACACCTCGCTGTGACTCAATGCACAGCCTGTACCTGCACATAAACACACACACACATCACTGTGATGCGATATGCAGCCTATACCAGCACACACACACACACCAAAGTCTGACTAAATGGTCAGCCTATATGAGAACACACAGACACACACATCCCTCACTGTGACACAATGCACAGTCTATACCAGCCTGCACACACTCACACGACACTGTGACTCAATGCACAATCTGTAATAGCCCACACACGCACACATACACACCTTATTGTGAATCAATGCACAGCCTATATGTGAACACACACATACTAACATGCACTCACACATGTCTCACGGTGACTCAATCGCCTATACAAGCACACACACATGGCTCACTGTGAGTCAGTGCCCACTCCATACCAGCACCAAACACACAACACAGCTCACTGTGACTCAAGGCACAGTGTATGGCAGCACACACACACACAGACACACTCATACCCACATCTCATTGTGCCTCTAAGCCTGTGAAAGTACACACACAATGAAACAAACACCCCTCACTGTGACTCACTGCACATCCTATACCAGTGCACTCACACACACACACACATGGCTGACTGTGAATCAATGCACACTCTATACCAGGACACACACACACACACACACGGCTCCCTGTGACTCAGTGCACAGGATATGCTAGCAGACATACACACACAGAGAAGCACATACGTCAAACTGTGAGTCAATCCACAGCCCATACCTCCACACACGCACCTATACTGACACTCAAAAACTCAGCCCAGTGTGATTCAATGCAAATTCTATACCAGAAAATGCACACACACACACACACAAACCTCCCCATGAATCAGTGCATAGCACATAACATCACACACATACACCTCACTGTGACTCAATGTGTTGCCTCTACCTGCACATACACTCACAAACAACTCAATATGACTCAATGTGCAGGCTGTACCAGCACACACACACATACATGTGCACACACACCTCAGTTTGCCTCAATTGTCAGCCTATACCAGAACACACAGACACACACACCTCTCACTCTGACTCAATGCACAACCTATACCAGCGTGCACACACACTCACATGGCACAGTGAATCAAGGCACAATTTTACCAGCACATGCACACACACCTCAGAGGGACTCAAAGCTCAGCCTATACCAGAACACACACACACACACACATGCACAGATGCAGACCTCACTGCGACTCTATGCACAGCCTATACCAGAACACACACACATACCAACACGCACTCACACATGGCTCACTGGTACTCAATCAACCGCCTATACAAGCACACACACACACAGCTTGCTGTGACCCAATGCAGTCTGTATCACCACACACTCACACACACAACCATGTGTCAATAAAGCCCATACCAGCACACAAACTCACATGCACACACACACACACACACCTGACGGTGACTGAGAACGCTTCCTGTACCAGCACACACACACACAAACACCTCACTGTGAATCAATGCACAGCTATTATCAGCACACACATACACACACAGCTCACAGTGACTCAATACACAGTTTATACCAGCACACACACACACACACACACATATATGACTCACTGACTCAATGCACAGCCTGTACTGGCACACACACAAGTCTTGCTGTGACTCAATGCAGAGTCTAAACCAGCATACAAACACATGGCTCACTGTGACTCAATGTAATGCCTATGCCAGCACACACACACATAGACACATGCATGGCTCTCTCTGATTCAATGCACGTCCTATACCATCACATACACACACAAACACACGCACAGTCACTGTGACACAATGCACAGCCTATACCACAACACCCATGCAAAGACACATATGCACGGCTCATTGTGACTCCATGCACACCCTATACTATCACATACACACATTCACACGTGGCTCATTGTGAATCAATGCACAGTCTGTAGTTCCAGGTATACACACACAGACACACACCTCAGTGACTCAATGCAAAGCCCATACCATCACACACACACACACATACACACACAGCTCACTGTGAATCAGTGTACAGTCTTCAGCTCCATGTACATACACACACAACACACCTTAGTGAATCAATGCAGAGACCATACCAGCATACACACACACATACACACACCTGAGACTCAATGCTCTGCCTATTCCAGCACACACACGCACACACACGGATCACTGTGATTCAATACCAGCCTGTATGTGCACACACACACACTCTCACACACACTGCCATGTGACTCAATGCAGTTTATACCACCACACTGACACACAGACACACACACACACCTCACTGTGACTCAATGCCAAGCCCATACAAGTAAACAGACACACACAACCATGGCTCACTGAGACTCAATGAACAGTGTATACTAGCACATACAAACACAAGGCTCAATGTGAGTCAATGCATAGCCTATACCCGCACATACACACACACAGAAACACCCCTTAATGTGGCTCAGTGCACAGCCTATTGAAGTGCACACACACACACACACACACACACTGCTCAGTAATTCAATGCAAATCCCATATCAGTATACACATACATATACACTCACCTAGGTGTGACTCAATTCTCAGCCTATAGCAGCACACACACACACCTTACTCTGACTCCTGCAGACTCTACAGCACCAAATACACAAACACTAACACAGGGCTGGGATTCAATGCACAGTCCATACCAGCAAAGGCACACACACCACACCACACTGTGACTCAATGCTCAGATTATACCAGCACACACACACAGCTCACTGTGTCCTAGTGCACAGCATATAACATCACACACACACACACACCACACACTGTGACTCAATGCGCAGCCTGTACCTGCACATACACACAGACACACCTCACTGTGACAAAATGTGCAGCCTATACCAGCACACACACACAGACACACACACCTCAATGTGACATAATGGTCAGCCTATACCAGAACACGCAGACACACACACACATCACTGTGACTCAATGCACAGACTATACCAGCGTGCACACAAACACACAGCACTCTGACTCAATGTACAATGTATACCAAAACATACAAGCATACACACACACCTCAGTGTGTTTCAAAACACAGCCTATACCAGCACACACACATACACACCTGCACAGATACAGGATTCACTGTGACTCAATGCACAGCCTATAGAAGAACACACACACATACCAACGTGCACACACACATGGCTCACCGTGACTCAATCAATCGCCTATACCAGCACATACACACATGACTCACTGTGACTCAATGCAGTCTTTCGCACAACAGACACACACACCCCATTGAATCAATGAAAGCCCACCAACACACACCCTCTCATACACACACACACGGCTCACTGTGACTCAATGCACAGTCTGTATCACCACACACACACATAGACCTCAGTTACTCAATGCAAAGACCATACGAGCACACACACACACACACATAACTGATTAAATGCTCCACACAAACTAGTGCACACACACACAGATATGCTCACTGTGATTCAAGGCACAGTCTATACGAGCACATTTACACACAAACAACTCATTTTCACACAATGCGCAGTCTACAGCAGCACACAGACACACATAACTCACTGTGACTCAATCCACAGCCTATATTATCACACAGACACACACAAGGCTCACTGTGACTCAATGACGTTTGTAGCACCACACACACACACACAAACACACACACACACCTCAGTGGCTCAATGCAAACGCATACACTCACAGACACATACCTAACTGTGATTCAGTGCTCAACCTCTACCAGCACACACACGCACACACAGACACACACACACATGCATGGCTCATTCTGACATAATGTACAGTTCTTACCAGCACAAACACAAGCAACATATCTCACTGTAACTCAATGCTCAGACTGTACTTGCACACACACAAGGCTCCCTGTGAGTCAATGCACAGCCTATACCAGCAGAGACACACACACACTGCTCTCTATGACACAGTGCACATCCTGTACCATCACACACACACAGCTTATTGTGATGCAATACAGACTCTACACAACCAAATACACACACACACGCACAGCTCACTGTGATTCCATGCAGACTCCATACCAGTGCACAAAAACACACAGCACACAACTCAGTGTGATTCAATGCTCACTTTATACCAAAACACACATAGACACACACACTGTTCTCTGTGACTCAGTGCACAGTCCATACCAGCACTGCACACACACTCACAGCTCACCTTGAATCAAAGCACAGCCTACCCCAGCAAACACACACACACAGTTCACTGTGACTCAATGCACAGGCTATACCAGCACACACACATATACACACACAGCTTACTGCGACACAATACAGTCTCTACACCACCAAATACACACAGACACATGCACAGCTCCATGTGATTCCATGCACATTCCATGCCAGTGCATACAGACACACAAAACACACCTCAGTTTGACTCAATGCTCACAGTATGTCAAAACATACATAGACAAACACACAGCTCCCTGTTACTCAGTGCACAGTGTATGCTAGCAGAGTTACACACACAAAGAAACACACATGGCTCACTGTGAATCAACACACAGCCTGTACCTCCACACACACACACATACAAACACTCACACACAGCTTAGTGTGACTCAATGCAAAGCATATACCACCACGTGCACTCACACAAACACTCACCTCCCTGTGACTCAGTGCATAGCATATAACATTCCACACACACACACACACCTCACTGTGACTGAATGCACAGCCTGTACCAGCACACACACATACAAAAACTCACACATGGTTGTGACTCAATGTACAATCCACACCAGCACATACACACACACGATACCTGTGTGAGTCAATGCTCAGTTTATACCAGCACAACCACACGGCTCACTGTGACTCAGTGCACAGCGTATGACATCACACACACACACACACACACATACACCTCGCTGTGACTCAATGCACAGCCTGTACCTGCACATAAACACACACACACATCACTGTGATGCGATATGCAGCCTATACCAGCACACACACACACACCAAAGTCTGACTAAATGGTCAGCCTATATGAGAACACACAGACACACACATCCCTCACTGTGACACAATGCACAGTCTATACCAGCCTGCACACACTCACACGACACTGTGACTCAATGCACAATCTGTAATAGCCCACACACGCACACATACACACCTTATTGTGAATCAATGCACAGCCTATATGTGAACACACACATACTAACATGCACTCACACATGTCTCACGGTGACTCAATCGCCTATACAAGCACACACACATGGCTCACTGTGAGTCAGTGCCCACTCCATACCAGCACCAAACACACAACACAGCTCACTGTGACTCAAGGCACAGTGTATGGCAGCACACACACACACAGACACACTCATACCCACATCTCATTGTGCCTCTAAGCCTGTGAAAGTACACACACAATGAAACAAACACCCCTCACTGTGACTCACTGCACATCCTATACCAGTGCACTCACACACACACACACATGGCTGACTGTGAATCAATGCACACTCTATACCAGGACACACACACACACACACACGGCTCCCTGTGACTCAGTGCACAGGATATGCTAGCAGACATACACACACAGAGAAGCACATACGTCAAACTGTGAGTCAATCCACAGCCCATACCTCCACACACGCACCTATACTGACACTCAAAAACTCAGCCCAGTGTGATTCAATGCAAATTCTATACCAGAAAATGCACACACACACACACACAAACCTCCCCATGAATCAGTGCATAGCACATAACATCACACACATACACCTCACTGTGACTCAATGTGTTGCCTCTACCTGCACATACACTCACAAACAACTCAATATGACTCAATGTGCAGGCTGTACCAGCACACACACACATACATGTGCACACACACCTCAGTTTGCCTCAATTGTCAGCCTATACCAGAACACACAGACACACACACCTCTCACTCTGACTCAATGCACAACCTATACCAGCGTGCACACACACTCACATGGCACAGTGAATCAAGGCACAATTTTACCAGCACATGCACACACACCTCAGAGGGACTCAAAGCTCAGCCTATACCAGAACACACACACACACACACATGCACAGATGCAGACCTCACTGCGACTCTATGCACAGCCTATACCAGAACACACACACATACCAACACGCACTCACACATGGCTCACTGGTACTCAATCAACCGCCTATACAAGCACACACACACACAGCTTGCTGTGACCCAATGCAGTCTGTATCACCACACACTCACACACACAACCATGTGTCAATAAAGCCCATACCAGCACACAAACTCACATGCACACACACACACACACACCTGACGGTGACTGAGAACGCTTCCTGTACCAGCACACACACACACAAACACCTCACTGTGAATCAATGCACAGCTATTATCAGCACACACATACACACACAGCTCACAGTGACTCAATACACAGTTTATACCAGCACACACACACACACACACATATATGACTCACTGACTCAATGCACAGCCTGTACTGGCACACACACAAGTCTTGCTGTGACTCAATGCAGAGTCTAAACCAGCATACAAACACATGGCTCACTGTGACTCAATGTAATGCCTATGCCAGCACACACACACATAGACACATGCATGGCTCTCTCTGATTCAATGCACGTCCTATACCATCACATACACACACAAACACACGCACAGTCACTGTGACACAATGCACAGCCTATACCACAACACCCATGCAAAGACACATATGCACGGCTCATTGTGACTCCATGCACACCCTATACTATCACATACACACATTCACACGTGGCTCATTGTGAATCAATGCACAGTCTGTAGTTCCAGGTATACACACACAGACACACACCTCAGTGACTCAATGCAAAGCCCATACCATCACACACACACACACATACACACACAGCTCACTGTGAATCAGTGTACAGTCTTCAGCTCCATGTACATACACACACAACACACCTTAGTGAATCAATGCAGAGACCATACCAGCATACACACACACATACACACACCTGAGACTCAATGCTCTGCCTATTCCAGCACACACACGCACACACACGGATCACTGTGATTCAATACCAGCCTGTATGTGCACACACACACACTCTCACACACACTGCCATGTGACTCAATGCAGTTTATACCACCACACTGACACACAGACACACACACACACCTCACTGTGACTCAATGCCAAGCCCATACAAGTAAACAGACACACACAACCATGGCTCACTGAGACTCAATGAACAGTGTATACTAGCACATACAAACACAAGGCTCAATGTGAGTCAATGCATAGCCTATACCCGCACATACACACACACAGAAACACCCCTTAATGTGGCTCAGTGCACAGCCTATTGAAGTGCACACACACACACACACACACACACACTGCTCAGTAATTCAATGCAAATCCCATATCAGTATACACATACATATACACTCACCTAGGTGTGACTAAATTCTCAGCCTATAGCAGCACACACACACACCTTACTCTGACTCCTGCAGACTCTACAGCACCAAATACACAAACACTAACACAGGGCTGGGATTCAATGCACAGTCCATACCAGCAAAGGCACACACACCACACCACACTGTGACTCAATGCTCAGATTATACCAGCACACACACACAGCTCACTGTGTCCTAGTGCACAGCATATAACATCACACACACACACACACCACACACTGTGACTCAATGCGCAGCCTGTACCTGCACATACACACAGACACACCTCACTGTGACAAAATGTGCAGCCTATACCAGCACACACACACAGACACACACACCTCAATGTGACATAATGGTCAGCCTATACCAGAACACGCAGACACACACACACATCACTGTGACTCAATGCACAGACTATACCAGCGTGCACACAAACACACAGCACTCTGACTCAATGTACAATGTATACCAAATCATACAAGCATACACACACACCTCAGTGTGTTTCAAAGCACAGCCTATACCAGCACACACACATACACACCTGCACAGATACAGGATTCACTGTGACTCAATGCACAGCCTATAGAAGAACACACACACATACCAACGTGCACACACACATGGCTCACCGTGACTCAATCAATCGCCTATACCAGCACATACACACATGACTCACTGTGACTCAATGCAGTCTTTCGCACAACAGACACACACACCCCATTGAATCAATGAAAGCCCACCAACACACACCCTCTCATACACACACACACATGGCTCACTGTGACTCAATGCACAGTCTGTATCACCACACACACACATACACCTCAGTTACTCAATGCAAAGACCATACGAGCACACACACACACACACATAACTGATTAAATGCTCCACACAAACTAGTGCACACACACACAGATATGCTCACTGTGATTCAAGGCACAGTCTATACGAGCACATTTACACACAAACAACTCATTTTCACACAATGCGCAGTCTACAGCAGCACACAGACACACATAACTCACTGTGACTCAATCCACAGCCTATATTATCACACAGACACACACAAGGCTCACTGTGACTCAATGACGTTTGTAGCACCACACACACACACACAAACACACACACACACCTCAGTGGCTCAATGCAAACGCATACACTCACAGACACATACCTAACTGTGATTCAGTGCTCAACCTCTACCAGCACACACACGCACACACAGACACACACACACATGCATGGCTCATTCTGACATAATGTACAGTTCTTACCAGCACAAACACAAGCAACATATCTCACTGTAACTCAATGCTCAGACTGTACTTGCACACACACAAGGCTCCCTGTGAGTCAATGCACAGCCTATACCAGCAGAGACACACACACACTGCTCTCTATGACACAGTGCACATCCTGTACCATCACACACACACAGCTTATTGTGATGCAATACAGACTCTACACAACCAAATACACACACACACGCACAGCTCACTGTGATTCCATGCAGACTCCATACCAGTGCACAAAAACACACAGCACACAACTCAGTGTGATTCAATGCTCACTTTATACCAAAACACACATAGACACACACACCGTTCTCTGTGACTCAGTGCACAGTCCATACCAGCACTGCACACACACTCACAGCTCACCTTGAATCAAAGCACAGCCTACCCCAGCAAACACACACACACAGTTCACTGTGACTCAATGCACAGGCTATACCAGCACACACACATATACACACACAGCTTACTGCGACACAATACGGTCTCTACACCACCAAATACACACAGACACATGCACAGCTCCATGTGATTCCATGCACATTCCATGCCAGTGCATACAGACACACAAAACACACCTCAGTTTGACTCAATGCTCACAGTATGTCAAAACATACATAGACAAACACACAGCTCCCTGTTACTCAGTGCACAGTGTATGCTAGCAGAGTTACACACACAAAGAAACACACATGGCTCACTGTGAATCAACACACAGCCTGTACCTCCACACACACACACATACAAACACTCACACACAGCTTAGTGTGACTCAATGCAAAGCATATACCACCACGTGCACTCACACAAACACTCACCTCCCTGTGACTCAGTGCATAGCATATAACATTCCACACACACACACACACCTCACTGTGACTGAATGCACAGCCTGTACCAGCACACACACATACAAAAACTCACACATGGTTGTGACTCAATGTACAATCCACACCAGCACATACACACACACGATACCTGTGTGAGTCAATGCTCAGTTTATACCAGCACAACCACACGGCTCACTGTGACTCAGTGCACAGCGTATGACATCACACACACACACACACACATACACCTCGCTGTGACTCAATGCACAGCCTGTACCTGCACATAAACACACACACACATCACTGTGATGCGATATGCAGCCTATACCAGCACACACACACACACCAAAGTCTGACTAAATGGTCAGCCTATATGAGAACACACAGACACACACATCCCTCACTGTGACACAATGCACAGTCTATACCAGCCTGCACACACTCACACGACACTGTGACTCAATGCACAATCTGTAATAGCCCACACACGCACACATACACACCTTATTGTGAATCAATGCACAGCCTATATGTGAACACACACATACTAACATGCACTCACACATGTCTCACGGTGACTCAATCGCCTATACAAGCACACACACATGGCTCACTGTGAGTCAGTGCCCACTCCATACCAGCACCAAACACACAACACAGCTCACTGTGACTCAAGGCACAGTGTATGGCAGCACACACACACACAGACACACTCATACCCACATCTCATTGTGCCTCTAAGCCTGTGAAAGTACACACACAATGAAACAAACACCCCTCACTGTGACTCACTGCACATCCTATACCAGTGCACTCACACACACACACACATGGCTGACTGTGAATCAATGCACACTCTATACCAGGACACACACACACACACACACGGCTCCCTGTGACTCAGTGCACAGGATATGCTAGCAGACATACACACACAGAGAAGCACATACGTCAAACTGTGAGTCAATCCACAGCCCATACCTCCACACACGCACCTATACTGACACTCAAAAACTCAGCCCAGTGTGATTCAATGCAAATTCTATACCAGAAAATGCACACACACACACACACAAACCTCCCCATGAATCAGTGCATAGCACATAACATCACACACATACACCTCACTGTGACTCAATGTGTTGCCTCTACCTGCACATACACTCACAAACAACTCAATATGACTCAATGTGCAGGCTGTACCAGCACACACACACATACATGTGCACACACACCTCAGTTTGCCTCAATTGTCAGCCTATACCAGAACACACAGACACACACACCTCTCACTCTGACTCAATGCACAACCTATACCAGCGTGCACACACACTCACATGGCACAGTGAATCAAGGCACAATTTTACCAGCACATGCACACACACCTCAGAGGGACTCAAAGCTCAGCCTATACCAGAACACACACACACACACACATGCACAGATGCAGACCTCACTGCGACTCTATGCACAGCCTATACCAGAACACACACACATACCAACACGCACTCACACATGGCTCACTGGTACTCAATCAACCGCCTATACAAGCACACACACACACAGCTTGCTGTGACCCAATGCAGTCTGTATCACCACACACTCACACACACAACCATGTGTCAATAAAGCCCATACCAGCACACAAACTCACATGCACACACACACACACACACCTGACGGTGACTGAGAACGCTTCCTGTACCAGCACACACACACACAAACACCTCACTGTGAATCAATGCACAGCTATTATCAGCACACGCATACACACACAGCTCACAGTGACTCAATACACAGTTTATACCAGCACACACACACACACACACACATATATGACTCACTGACTCAATGCACAGCCTGTACTGGCACACACACAAGTCTTGCTGTGACTCAATGCAGAGTCTAAACCAGCATACAAACACATGGCTCACTGTGACTCAATGTAATGCCTATGCCAGCACACACACACATAGACACATGCATGGCTCTCTCTGATTCAATGCACGTCCTATACCATCACATACACACACAAACACACGCACAGTCACTGTGACACAATGCACAGCCTATACCACAACACCCATGCAAAGACACATATGCACGGCTCATTGTGACTCCATGCACACCCTATACTATCACATACACACATTCACACGTGGCTCATTGTGAATCAATGCACAGTCTGTAGTTCCAGGTATACACACACAGACACACACCTCAGTGACTCAATGCAAAGCCCATACCATCACACACACACACACATACACACACAGCTCACTGTGAATCAGTGTACAGTCTTCAGCTCCATGTACATACACACACAACACACCTTAGTGAATCAATGCAGAGACCATACCAGCATACACACACACATACACACACCTGAGACTCAATGCTCTGCCTATTCCAGCACACACACGCACACACACGGATCACTGTGATTCAATACCAGCCTGTATGTGCACACACACACACTCTCACACACACTGCCATGTGACTCAATGCAGTTTATACCACCACACTGACACACAGACACACACACACACCTCACTGTGACTCAATGCCAAGCCCATACAAGTAAACAGACACACACAACCATGGCTCACTGAGACTCAATGAACAGTGTATACTAGCACATACAAACACAAGGCTCAATGTGAGTCAATGCATAGCCTATACCCGCACATACACACACACAGAAACACCCCTTAATGTGGCTCAGTGCACAGCCTATTGAAGTGCACACACACACACACACACACACACACTGATCAGTAATTCAATGCAAATCCCATATCAGTATACACATACATATACACTCACCTAGGTGTGACTCAATTCTCAGCCTATAGCAGCACACACACACACCTTACTCTGACTCCTGCAGACTCTACAGCACCAAATACACAAACACTAACACAGGGCTGGGATTCAATGCACAGTCCATACCAGCAAAGGCACACACACCACACCACACTGTGACTCAATGCTCAGATTATACCAGCACACACACACAGCTCACTGTGTCCTAGTGCACAGCATATAACATCACACACACACACACACACCACACTGTGACTCAATGCGCAGCCTGTACCTGCACATACACACAGACACACCTCACTGTGACAAAATGTGCAGCCTATACCAGCACACACACACAGACACACACACCTCAATGTGACATAATGGTCAGCCTATACCAGAACACGCAGACACACACACACATCACTGTGACTCAATGCACAGACTATACCAGCGTGCACACAAACACACAGCACTCTGACTCAATGTACAATGTATACCAAAACATACAAGCATACACACACACCTCAGTGTGTTTCAAAGCACAGCCTATACCAGCACACACACATACACACCTGCACAGATACAGGATTCACTGTGACTCAATGCACAGCCTATAGAAGAACACACACACATACCAACGTGCACACACACATGGCTCACCGTGACTCAATCAATCGCCTATACCAGCACATACACACATGACTCACTGTGACTCAATGCAGTCTTTCGCACAACAGACACACACACCCCATTGAATCAATGAAAGCCCACCAACACACACCCTCTCATACACACACACACATGGCTCACTGTGACTCAATGCACAGTCTGTATCACCACACACACACATACACCTCAGTTACTCAATGCAAAGACCATACGAGCACACACACACACACACATAACTGATTAAATGCTCCACACAAACTAGTGCACACACACACAGATATGCTCACTGTGATTCAAGGCACAGTCTATACGAGCACATTTACACACAAACAACTCATTTTCACACAATGCGCAGTCTACAGCAGCACACAGACACACATAACTCACTGTGACTCAATCCACAGCCTATATTATCACACAGACACACACAAGGCTCACTGTGACTCAATGACGTTTGTAGCACCACACACACACACACAAACACACACACACACCTCAGTGGCTCAATGCAAACGCATACACTCACAGACACATACCTAACTGTGATTCAGTGCTCAACCTCTACCAGCACACACACGCACACACAGACACACACACACATGCATGGCTCATTCTGACATAATGTACAGTTCTTACCAGCACAAACACAAGCAACATATCTCACTGTAACTCAATGCTCAGACTGTACTTGCACACACACAAGGCTCCCTGTGAGTCAATGCACAGCCTATACCAGCAGAGACACACACACACTGCTCTCTATGACACAGTGCACATCCTGTACCATCACACACACACAGCTTATTGTGATGCAATACAGACTCTACACAACCAAATACACACACACACGCACAGCTCACTGTGATTCCATGCAGACTCCATACCAGTGCACAAAAACACACAGCACACAACTCAGTGTGATTCAATGCTCACTTTATACCAAAACACACATAGACACACACACCGTTCTCTGTGACTCAGTGCACAGTCCATACCAGCACTGCACACACACTCACAGCTCACCTTGAATCAAAGCACAGCCTACCCCAGCAAACACACACACACAGTTCACTGTGACTCAATGCACAGGCTATACCAGCACACACACATATACACACACAGCTTACTGCGACACAATACAGTCTCTACACCACCAAATACACACAGACACATGCACAGCTCCATGTGATTCCATGCACATTCCATGCCAGTGCATACAGACACACAAAACACACCTCAGTTTGACTCAATGCTCACAGTATGTCAAAACATACATAGACAAACACACAGCTCCCTGTTACTCAGTGCACAGTGTATGCTAGCAGAGTTACACACACAAAGAAACACACATGGCTCACTGTGAATCAACACACAGCCTGTACCTCCACACACACACACATACAAACACTCACACACAGCTTAGTGTGACTCAATGCAAAGCATATACCACCACGTGCACTCACACAAACACTCACCTCCCTGTGACTCAGTGCATAGCATATAACATTCCACACACACACACACACCTCACTGTGACTGAATGCACAGCCTGTACCAGCACACACACATACAAAAACTCACACATGGTTGTGACTCAATGTACAATCCACACCAGCACATACACACACACGATACCTGTGTGAGTCAATGCTCAGTTTATACCAGCACAACCACACGGCTCACTGTGACTCAGTGCACAGCGTATGACATCACACACACACACACACACATACACCTCGCTGTGACTCAATGCACAGCCTGTACCTGCACATAAACACACACACACATCACTGTGATGCGATATGCAGCCTATACCAGCACACACACACACACACCAAAGTCTGACTAAATGGTCAGCCTATATGAGAACACACAGACACACACATCCCTCACTGTGACACAATGCACAGTCTATACCAGCCTGCACACACTCACACGACACTGTGACTCAATGCACAATCTGTAATAGCCCACACACGCACACATACACACCTTATTGTGAATCAATGCACAGCCTATATGTGAACACACACATACTAACATGCACTCACACATGTCTCACGGTGACTCAATCGCCTATACAAGCACACACACATGGCTCACTGTGAGTCAGTGCCCACTCCATACCAGCACCAAACACACAACACAGCTCACTGTGACTCAAGGCACAGTGTATGGCAGCACACACACACACAGACACACTCATACCCACATCTCATTGTGCCTCTAAGCCTGTGAAAGTACACACACAATGAAACAAACACCCCTCACTGTGACTCACTGCACATCCTAAACCAGTGCACTCACACACACACACACATGGCTGACTGTGAATCAATGCACACTCTATACCAGGACACACACACACACACACACGGCTCCCTGTGACTCAGTGCACAGGATATGCTAGCAGACATACACACACAGAGAAGCACATACGTCAAACTGTGAGTCAATCCACAGCCCATACCTCCACACACGCACCTATACTGACACTCAAAAACTCAGCCCAGTGTGATTCAATGCAAATTCTATACCAGAAAATGCACACACACACACACACAAACCTCCCCATGAATCAGTGCATAGCACATAACATCACACACATACACCTCACTGTGACTCAATGTGTTGCCTCTACCTGCACATACACTCACAAACAACTCAATATGACTCAATGTGCAGGCTGTACCAGCACACACACACATACATGTGCACACACACCTCAGTTTGCCTCAATTGTCAGCCTATACCAGAACACACAGACACACACACCTCTCACTCTGACTCAATGCACAACCTATACCAGCGTGCACACACACTCACATGGCACAGTGAATCAAGGCACAATTTTACCAGCACATGCACACACACCTCAGAGGGACTCAAAGCTCAGCCTATACCAGAACACACACACACACACACATGCACAGATGCAGACCTCACTGCGACTCTATGCACAGCCTATACCAGAACACACACACATACCAACACGCACTCACACATGGCTCACTGGTACTCAATCAACCGCCTATACAAGCACACACACACACAGCTTGCTGTGACCCAATGCAGTCTGTATCACCACACACTCACACACACAACCATGTGTCAATAAAGCCCATACCAGCACACAAACTCACATGCACACACACACACACACTTGACTGTGACAGAAAACGCTTCCTGTACCAGCACACACACACACAAACACCTCACTGTGAATCAATGCACAGCTATTATCAGCACACACATACACACACAGCTCACAGTGACTCAATACAGAGTCTATACCAGCACACACACACACACACACACATATATGACTCACTGACTCAATGCACAGCCTGTACTGGCACACACACAAGTCTTGCTGTGACTCAATGCAGAGTCTAAACCAGCATACAAACACATGGCTCACTGTGACTCAATGTAATTCCTATGCCAGCACACACACACATAGACACATGCATGGCTCTCTCTGATTCAATGCACGTCCTATACCATCACATACACACACACACACACGCAAAGTCACTGTGACACAATGCACAGCCTATACCACAACACCCATGCAAAGACACATATGCACGGCTCATTGTGACTCCATGCACACCCTATACTATCACATACACACATTCACACGTGGCTCATTGTGAATCAGTGCACAGTCTGTAGTTCCAGGTATACACACACAGACACACACCTCAGTGGCTCTATGCAAAGCCCATACCATCACACACACACACACATACACACACAGCTCACTGTGAATCAGTGTACAGTCTTCAGCTCCATGTACATACACACACAACACACCTTAGTGAATCAATGCAGAGACCATACCAGCATACACACACACATACACACACCTGAGACTCAATGCTCTGCCTATTCCAGCACACACACGCACACACACGGATCACTGTGATTCAATACCAGCCTGTATGTGCACACACACACACTCTCACACACACTGCCATGTGACTCAATGCAGTTTATACCACCACACTGACACACAGACACACACACACACCTCACTGTGACTCAATGCCAAGCCCATACAAGTAAACAGACACACACAACCATGGCTCACTGAGACTCAATGAACAGTGTATACTAGCACATACAAACACAAGGCTCAATGTGAGTCAATGCATAGCCTATACCCGCACACACACACACACACAGAAACACCCCTTAATGTGGCTCAGTGCACAGCCTATTGAAGGGCACACACACAGACACACACACACACACTGCTCAGTAATTCAATGCAAATCCCATATCAGTATACACATACATATACAGTCACCTAGGTGTGACTCAATTCTCAGCCTATAGCAGCACACACACACACATTACTCTGACTCCTGCAGACTCTACAGCACCAAATACACAAACACTAACACAGGGCTGGGATTCAATGCACAGTCCATACCAGCAAAGGCACACACACCACACCACACTGTGACTCAATGCTCAGATTATACCAGCACACACACACAGCTCACTGTGTCCTAGTGCACAGCATATAACATCACACACACACACACACCACACACTGTGACTCAATGCGCAGCCTGTACCTGCACATACACACAGACACACCTCACTGTGACAAAATGTGCAGCCTATACCAGCACACACACACAGACACACACACCTCAATGTGACATAATGGTCAGCCTATACCAGAACACGCAGACACACACACACATCACTGTGACTCAATGCACAGACTATACCAGCGTGCACACAAACACACAGCACTCTGACTCAATGTACAATGTATACCAAAACATACAAGCATACACACACACCTCAGTGTGTTTCAAAGCACAGCCTATACCAGCACACACACATACACACCTGCACAGATACAGGATTCACTGTGACTCAATGCACAGCCTATAGAAGAACACACACACATACCAACGTGCACACACACATGGCTCACCGTGACTCAATCAATCGCCTATACCAGCACATACACACATGACTCACTGTGACTCAATGCAGTCTTTCGCACAACAGACACACACACCCCATTGAATCAATGAAAGCCCACCAACACACACCCTCTCATAGACACACACACATGGCTCACTGTGACTCAATGCACAGTCTGTATCACCACACACACACATACACCTCAGTTACTCAATGCAAAGACCATACGAGCACACACACACACACACATAACTGATTAAATGCTCCACACAAACTAGTGCACACACACACAGATATGCTCACTGTGATTCAAGGCACAGTCTATACGAGCACATTTACACACAAACAACTCATTTTCACACAATGCGCAGTCTACAGCAGCACACAGACACACATAACTCACTGTGACTCAATCCACAGCCTATATTATCACACAGACACACACAAGGCTCACTGTGACTCAATGACGTTTGTAGCACCACACACACACACACAAACACACACACACACCTCAGTGGCTCAATGCAAACGCATACACTCACAGACACATACCTAACTGTGATTCAGTGCTCAACCTCTACCAGCACACACACGCACACACAGACACACACACACATGCATGGCTCATTCTGACATAATGTACAGTTCTTACCAGCACAAACACAAGCAACATATCTCACTGTAACTCAATGCTCAGACTGTACTTGCACACACACAAGGCTCCCTGTGAGTCAATGCACAGCCTATACCAGCAGAGACACACACACACTGCTCTCTATGACACAGTGCACATCCTGTACCATCACACACACACAGCTTATTGTGATGCAATACAGACTCTACACAACCAAATACACACACACACGCACAGCTCACTGTGATTCCATGCAGACTCCATACCAGTGCACAAAAACACACAGCACACAACTCAGTGTGATTCAATGCTCACTTTATACCAAAACACACATAGACACACACACCGTTCTCTGTGACTCAGTGCACAGTCCATACCAGCACTGCACACACACTCACAGCTCACCTTGAATCAAAGCACAGCCTACCCCAGCAAACACACACACACAGTTCACTGTGACTCAATGCACAGGCTATACCAACACACACACATATACACACACAGCTTACTGCGACACAATACAGTCTCTACACCACCAAATACACACAGACACATGCACAGCTCCATGTGATTCCATGCACATTCCATGCCAGTGCATACAGACACACAAAACACACCTCAGTTTGACTCAATGCTCACAGTATGTCAAAACATACATAGACAAACACACAGCTCCCTGTTACTCAGTGCACAGTGTATGCTAGCAGAGTTACACACACAAAGAAACACACATGGCTCACTGTGAATCAACACACAGCCTGTACCTCCACACACACACACATACAAACACTCACACACAGCTTAGTGTGACTCAATGCAAAGCATATACCACCACGTGCACTCACACAAACACTCACCTCCCTGTGACTCAGTGCATAGCATATAACATTCCACACACACACACACACCTCACTGTGACTGAATGCACAGCCTGTACCAGCACACACACATACAAAAACTCACACATGGTTGTGACTCAATGTACAATCCACACCAGCACATACACACACACGATACCTGTGTGAGTCAATGCTCAGTTTATACCAGCACAACCACACGGCTCACTGTGACTCAGTGCACAGCGTATGACATCACACACACACACACACATACACCTCGCTGTGACTCAATGCACAGCCTGTACCTGCACATAAACACACACACACATCACTGTGATGCGATATGCAGCCTATACCAGCACACACACACACACCAAAGTCTGACTAAATGGTCAGCCTATATGAGAACACACAGACACACACATCCCTCACTGTGACACAATGCACAGTCTATACCAGCCTGCACACACTCACACGACACTGTGACTCAATGCACAATCTGTAATAGCCCACACACGCACACATACACACCTTATTGTGAATCAATGCACAGCCTATATGTGAACACACACATACTAACATGCACTCACACATGTCTCACGGTGACTCAATCGCCTATACAAGCACACACACATGGCTCACTGTGAGTCAGTGCCCACTCCATACCAGCACCAAACACACAACACAGCTCACTGTGACTCAAGGCACAGTGTATGGCAGCACACACACACACAGACACACTCATACCCACATCTCATTGTGCCTCTAAGCCTGTGAAAGTACACACACAATGAAACAAACACCCCTCACTGTGACTCACTGCACATCCTATACCAGTGCACTCACACACACACACACATGGCTGACTGTGAATCAATGCACACTCTATACCAGGACACACACACACACACACACGGCTCCCTGTGACTCAGTGCACAGGATATGCTAGCAGACATACACACACAGAGAAGCACATACGTCAAACTGTGAGTCAATCCACAGCCCATACCTCCACACACGCACCTATACTGACACTCAAAAACTCAGCCCAGTGTGATTCAATGCAAATTCTATACCAGAAAATGCACACACACACACACACAAACCTCCCCATGAATCAGTGCATAGCACATAACATCACACACATACACCTCACTGTGACTCAATGTGTTGCCTCTACCTGCACATACACTCACAAACAACTCAATATGACTCAATGTGCAGGCTGTACCAGCACACACACACATACATGTGCACACACACCTCAGTTTGCCTCAATTGTCAGCCTATACCAGAACACACAGACACACACACCTCTCACTCTGACTCAATGCACAACCTATACCAGCGTGCACACACACTCACATGGCACAGTGAATCAAGGCACAATTTTACCAGCACATGCACACACACCTCAGAGGGACTCAAAGCTCAGCCTATACCAGAACACACACACACACACACATGCACAGATGCAGACCTCACTGCGACTCTATGCACAGCCTATACCAGAACACACACACATACCAACACGCACTCACACATGGCTCACTGGTACTCAATCAACCGCCTATACAAGCACACACACACACAGCTTGCTGTGACCCAATGCAGTCTGTATCACCACACACTCACACACACAACCATGTGTCAATAAAGCCCATACCAGCACACAAACTCACATGCACACACACACACACACACCTGACGGTGACTGAGAACGCTTCCTGTACCAGCACACACACACACAAACACCTCACTGTGAATCAATGCACAGCTATTATCAGCACACACATACACACACAGCTCACAGTGACTCAATACACAGTTTATACCAGCACACACACACACACACACACACATATATGACTCACTGACTCAATGCACAGCCTGTACTGGCACACACACAAGTCTTGCTGTGACTCAATGCAGAGTCTAAACCAGCATACAAACACATGGCTCACTGTGACTCAATGTAATGCCTATGCCAGCACACACACACATAGACACATGCATGGCTCTCTCTGATTCAATGCACGTCCTATACCATCACATACACACACACACACACGCACAGTCACTGTGACACAATGCACAGCCTATACCACAACACCCATGCAAAGACACATATGCACGGCTCATTGTGACTCCATGCACACCCTATACTATCACATACACACATTCACACGTGGCTCATTGTGAATCAATGCACAGTCTGTAGTTCCAGGTATACACACACAGACACACACCTCAGTGACTCAATGCAAAGCCCATACCATCACACACACACACACATACACACACAGCTCACTGTGAATCAGTGTACAGTCTTCAGCTCCATGTACATACACACACAACACACCTTAGTGAATCAATGCAGAGACCATACCAGCATACACACACACATACACACACCTGAGACTCAATGCTCTGCCTATTCCAGCACACACACGCACACACACGGATCACTGTGATTCAATACCAGCCTGTATGTGCACACACACACACTCTCACACACACTGCCATGTGACTCAATGCAGTTTATACCACCACACTGACACACAGACACACACACACACCTCACTGTGACTCAATGCCAAGCCCATACAAGTAAACAGACACACACAACCATGGCTCACTGAGACTCAATGAACAGTGTATACTAGCACATACAAACACAAGGCTCAATGTGAGTCAATGCATAGCCTATACCCGCACATACACACACACAGAAACACCCCTTAATGTGGCTCAGTGCACAGCCTATTGAAGTGCACACACACACACACACACACACACTGCTCAGTAATTCAATGCAAATCCCATATCAGTATACACATACATATACACTCACCTAGGTGTGACTCAATTCTCAGCCTATAGCAGCACACACACACACCTTACTCTGACTCCTGCAGACTCTACAGCACCAAATACACAAACACTAACACAGGGCTGGGATTCAATGCACAGTCCATACCAGCAAAGGCACACACACCACACCACACTGTGACTCAATGCTCAGATTATACCAGCACACACACACAGCTCACTGTGTCCTAGTGCACAGCATATAACATCACACACACACACACACACCACACACTGTGACTCAATGCGCAGCCTGTACCTGCACATACACACAGACACACCTCACTGTGACAAAATGTGCAGCCTATACCAGCACACACACACAGACACACACACCTCAATGTGACATAATGGTCAGCCTATACCAGAACACGCAGACACACACACACATCACTGTGACTCAATGCACAGACTATACCAGCGTGCACACAAACACACAGCACTCTGACTCAATGTACAATGTATACCAAAACATACAAGCATACACACACACCTCAGTGTGTTTCAAAACACAGCCTATACCAGCACACACACATACACACCTGCACAGATACAGGATTCACTGTGACTCAATGCACAGCCTATAGAAGAACACACACACATACCAACGTGCACACACACATGGCTCACCGTGACTCAATCAATCGCCTATACCAGCACATACACACATGACTCACTGTGACTCAATGCAGTCTTTCGCACAACAGACACACACACCCCATTGAATCAATGAAAGCCCACCAACACACACCCTCTCATACACACACACACATGGCTCACTGTGACTCAATGCACAGTCTGTATCACCACACACACACATACACCTCAGTTACTCAATGCAAAGACCATACGAGCACACACACACACACACATAACTGATTAAATGCTCCACACAAACTAGTGCACACACACACAGATATGCTCACTGTGATTCAAGGCACAGTCTATACGAGCACATTTACACACAAACAACTCATTTTCACACAATGCGCAGTCTACAGCAGCACACAGACACACATAACTCACTGTGACTCAATCCACAGCCTATATTATCACACAGACACACACAAGGCTCACTGTGACTCAATGACGTTTGTAGCACCACACACACACACACAAACACACACACACACCTCAGTGGCTCAATGCAAACGCATACACTCACAGACACATACCTAACTGTGATTCAGTGCTCAACCTCTACCAGCACACACACGCACACACAGACACACACACACATGCATGGCTCATTCTGACATAATGTACAGTTCTTACCAGCACAAACACAAGCAACATATCTCACTGTAACTCAATGCTCAGACTGTACTTGCACACACACAAGGCTCCCTGTGAGTCAATGCACAGCCTATACCAGCAGAGACACACACACACTGCTCTCTATGACACAGTGCACATCCTGTACCATCACACACACACAGCTTATTGTGATGCAATACAGACTCTACACAACCAAATACACACACACACGCACAGCTCACTGTGATTCCATGCAGACTCCATACCAGTGCACAAAAACACACAGCACACAACTCAGTGTGATTCAATGCTCACTTTATACCAAAACACACATAGACACACACACCGTTCTCTGTGACTCAGTGCACAGTCCATACCAGCACTGCACACACACTCACAGCTCACCTTGAATCAAAGCACAGCCTACCCCAGCAAACACACACACACAGTTCACTGTGACTCAATGCACAGGCTATACCAGCACACACACATATACACACACAGCTTACTGCGACACAATACAGTCTCTACACCACCAAATACACACAGACACATGCACAGCTCCATGTGATTCCATACACATTCCATGCCAGTGCATACAGACACACAAAACACACCTCAGTTTGACTCAATGCTCACAGTATGTCAAAACATACATAGACAAACACACAGCTCCCTGTTACTCAGTGCACAGTGTATGCTAGCAGAGTTACACACACAAAGAAACACACATGGCTCACTGTGAATCAACACACAGCCTGTACCTCCACACACACACACATACAAACACTCACACACAGCTTAGTGTGACTCAATGCAAAGCATATACCACCACGTGCACTCACACAAACACTCACCTCCCTGTGACTCAGTGCATAGCATATAACATTCCACACACACACACACACCTCACTGTGACTGAATGCACAGCCTGTACCAGCACACACACATACAAAAACTCACACATGGTTGTGACTCAATGTACAATCCACACCAGCACATACACACACACGATACCTGTGTGAGTCAATGCTCAGTTTATACCAGCACAACCACACGGCTCACTGTGACTCAGTGCACAGCGTATGACATCACACACACACACACACACATACACCTCGCTGTGACTCAATGCACAGCCTGTACCTGCACATAAACACACACACACATCACTGTGATGCGATATGCAGCCTATACCAGCACACACACACACACCAAAGTCTGACTAAATGGTCAGCCTATATGAGAACACACAGACACACACATCCCTCACTGTGACACAATGCACAGTCTATACCAGCCTGCACACACTCACACGACACTGTGACTCAATGCACAATCTGTAATAGCCCACACACGCACACATACACACCTTATTGTGAATCAATGCACAGCCTATATGTGAACACACACATACTAACATGCACTCACACATGTCTCATGGTGACTCAATCGCCTATACAAGCACACACACATGGCTCACTGTGAGTCAGTGCCCACTCCATACCAGCACCAAACACACAACACAGCTCACTGTGACTCAAGGCACAGTGTATGGCAGCACACACACACACAGACACACTCATACCCACATCTCATTGTGCCTCTAAGCCTGTGAAAGTACACACACAATGAAACAAACACCCCTCACTGTGACTCACTGCACATCCTATACCAGTGCACTCACACACACACACACATGGCTGACTGTGAATCAATGCACACTCTATACCAGGACACACACACACACACACACGGCTCCCTGTGACTCAGTGCACAGGATATGCTAGCAGACATACACACACAGAGAAGCACATACGTCAAACTGTGAGTCAATCCACAGCCCATACCTCCACACACGCACCTATACTGACACTCAAAAACTCAGCCCAGTGTGATTCAATGCAAATTCTATACCAGAAAATGCACACACACACACACACAAACCTCCCCATGAATCAGTGCATAGCACATAACATCACACACATACACCTCACTGTGACTCAATGTGTTGCCTCTACCTGCACATACACTCACAAACAACTCAATATGACTCAATGTGCAGGCTGTACCAGCACACACACACATACATGTGCACACACACCTCAGTTTGCCTCAATTGTCAGCCTATACCAGAACACACAGACACACACACCTCTCACTCTGACTCAATGCACAACCTATACCAGCGTGCACACACACTCACATGGCACAGTGAATCAAGGCACAATTTTACCAGCACATGCACACACACCTCAGAGGGACTCAAAGCTCAGCCTATACCAGAACACACACACACACACACATGCACAGATGCAGACCTCACTGCGACTCTATGCACAGCCTATACCAGAACACACACACATACCAACACGCACTCACACATGGCTCACTGGTACTCAATCAACCGCCTATACAAGCACACACACACACAGCTTGCTGTGACCCAATGCAGTCTGTATCACCACACACTCACACACACAACCATGTGTCAATAAAGCCCATACCAGCACACAAACTCACATGCACACACACACACACACTTGACTGTGACAGAAAACGCTTCCTGTACCAGCACACACACACACAAACACCTCACTGTGAATCAATGCACAGCTATTATCAGCACACACATACACACACAGCTCACAGTGACTCAATACAGAGTCTATACCAGCACACACACACACACACACACATATATGACTCACTGACTCAATGCACAGCCTGTACTGGCACACACACAAGTCTTGCTGTGACTCAATGCAGAGTCTAAACCAGCATACAAACACATGGCTCACTGTGACTCAATGTAATTCCTATGCCAGCACACACACACATAGACACATGCATGGCTCTCTCTGATTCAATGCACGTCCTATACCATCACATACACACACACACACACGCAAAGTCACTGTGACACAATGCACAGCCTATACCACAACACCCATGCAAAGACACATATGCACGGCTCATTGTGACTCCATGCACACCCTATACTATCACATACACACATTCACACGTGGCTCATTGTGAATCAGTGCACAGTCTGTAGTTCCAGGTATACACACACAGACACACACCTCAGTGGCTCTATGCAAAGCCCATACCATCACACACACACACACATACACACACAGCTCACTGTGAATCAGTGTACAGTCTTCAGCTCCATGTACATACACACACAACACACCTTAGTGAATCAATGCAGAGACCATACCAGCATACACACACACATACACACACCTGAGACTCAATGCTCTGCCTATTCCAGCACACACACGCACACACACGGATCACTGTGATTCAATACCAGCCTGTATGTGCACACACACACACTCTCACACACACTGCCATGTGACTCAATGCAGTTTATACCACCACACTGACACACAGACACACACACACACCTCACTGTGACTCAATGCCAAGCCCATACAAGTAAACAGACACACACAACCATGGCTCACTGAGACTCAATGAACAGTGTATACTAGCACATACAAACACAAGGCTCAATGTGAGTCAATGCATAGCCTATACCCGCACACACACACACACACAGAAACACCCCTTAATGTGGCTCAGTGCACAGCCTATTGAAGTGCACACACACACACACACACACACACACTGCTCAGTAATTCAATGCAAATCCCATATCAGTATACACATACATATACACTCACCTAGGTGTGACTCAATTCTCAGCCTATAGCAGCACACACACACACATTACTCTGACTCCTGCAGACTCTACAGCACCAAATACACAAACACTAACACAGGGCTGGGATTCAATGCACAGTCCATACCAGCAAAGGCACACACACCACACCACACTGTGACTCAATGCTCAGATTATACCAGCACACACACACAGCTCACTGTGTCCTAGTGCACAGCATATAACATCACACACACACACACACCACACACTGTGACTCAATGCGCAGCCTGTACCTGCACATACACACAGACACACCTCACTGTGACAAAATGTGCAGCCTATACCAGCACACACACACAGACACACACACCTCAATGTGACATAATGGTCAGCCTATACCAGAACACGCAGACACACACACACATCACTGTGACTCAATGCACAGACTATACCAGCGTGCACACAAACACACAGCACTCTGACTCAATGTACAATGTATACCAAAACATACAAGCATACACACACACCTCAGTGTGTTTCAAAGCACAGCCTATACCAGCACACACACATACACACCTGCACAGATACAGGATTCACTGTGACTCAATGCACAGCCTATAGAAGAACACACACACATACCAACGTGCACACACACATGGCTCACCGTGACTCAATCAATCGCCTATACCAGCACATACACACATGACTCACTGTGACTCAATGCAGTCTTTCGCACAACAGACACACACACCCCATTGAATCAATGAAAGCCCACCAACACACACCCTCTCATAGACACACACACATGGCTCACTGTGACTCAATGCACAGTCTGTATCACCACACACACACATACACCTCAGTTACTCAATGCAAAGACCATACGAGCACACACACACACACACATAACTGATTAAATGCTCCACACAAACTAGTGCACACACACACAGATATGCTCACTGTGATTCAAGGCACAGTCTATACGAGCACATTTACACACAAACAACTCATTTTCACACAATGCGCAGTCTACAGCAGCACACAGACACACATAACTCACTGTGACTCAATCCACAGCCTATATTATCACACAGACACACACAAGGCTCACTGTGACTCAATGACGTTTGTAGCACCACACACACACACACAAACACACACACACACCTCAGTGGCTCAATGCAAACGCATACACTCACAGACACATACCTAACTGTGATTCAGTGCTCAACCTCTACCAGCACACACACGCACACACAGACACACACACACATGCATGGCTCATTCTGACATAATGTACAGTTCTTACCAGCACAAACACAAGCAACATATCTCACTGTAACTCAATGCTCAGACTGTACTTGCACACACACAAGGCTCCCTGTGAGTCAATGCACAGCCTATACCAGCAGAGACACACACACACTGCTCTCTATGACACAGTGCACATCCTGTACCATCACACACACACAGCTTATTGTGATGCAATACAGACTCTACACAACCAAATACACACACACACGCACAGCTCACTGTGATTCCATGCAGACTCCATACCAGTGCACAAAAACACACAGCACACAACTCAGTGTGATTCAATGCTCACTTTATACCAAAACACACATAGACACACACACCGTTCTCTGTGACTCAGTGCACAGTCCATACCAGCACTGCACACACACTCACAGCTCACCTTGAATCAAAGCACAGCCTACCCCAGCAAACACACACACACAGTTCACTGTGACTCAATGCACAGGCTATACCAACACACACACATATACACACACAGCTTACTGCGACACAATACAGTCTCTACACCACCAAATACACACAGACACATGCACAGCTCCATGTGATTCCATGCACATTCCATGCCAGTGCATACAGACACACAAAACACACCTCAGTTTGACTCAATGCTCACAGTATGTCAAAACATACATAGACAAACACACGGCTCCCTGTTACTCAGTGCACAGTGTATGCTAGCAGAGTTACACACACAAAGAAACACACATGGCTCACTGTGAATCAACACACAGCCTGTACCTCCACACACACACACATACAAACACTCACACACAGCTTAGTGTGACTCAATGCAAAGCATATACCACCACGTGCACTCACACAAACACTCACCTCCCTGTGACTCAGTGCATAGCATATAACATTCCACACACACACACACACCTCACTGTGACTGAATGCACAGCCTGTACCAGCACACACACATACAAAAACTCACACATGGTTGTGACTCAATGTACAATCCACACCAGCACATACACACACACGATACCTGTGTGAGTCAATGCTCAGTTTATACCAGCACAACCACACGGCTCACTGTGACTCAGTGCACAGCGTATGACATCACACACACACACACACATACACCTCGCTGTGACTCAATGCACAGCCTGTACCTGCACATAAACACACACACACATCACTGTGATGCGATATGCAGCCTATACCAGCACACACACACACACCAAAGTCTGACTAAATGGTCAGCCTATATGAGAACACACAGACACACACATCCCTCACTGTGACACAATGCACAGTCTATACCAGCCTGCACACACTCACACGACACTGTGACTCAATGCACAATCTGTAATAGCCCACACACGCACACATACACACCTTATTGTGAATCAATGCACAGCCTATATGTGAACACACACATACTAACATGCACTCACACATGTCTCACGGTGACTCAATCGCCTATACAAGCACACACACATGGCTCACTGTGAGTCAGTGCCCACTCCATACCAGCACCAAACACACAACACAGCTCACTGTGACTCAAGGCACAGTGTATGGCAGCACACACACACACAGACACACTCATACCCACATCTCATTGTGCCTCTAAGCCTGTGAAAGTACACACACAATGAAACAAACACCCCTCACTGTGACTCACTGCACATCCTATACCAGTGCACTCACACACACACACACATGGCTGACTGTGAATCAATGCACACTCTATACCAGGACACACACACACACACACACGGCTCCCTGTGACTCAGTGCACAGGATATGCTAGCAGACATACACACACAGAGAAGCACATACGTCAAACTGTGAGTCAATCCACAGCCCATACCTCCACACACGCACCTATACTGACACTCAAAAACTCAGCCCAGTGTGATTCAATGCAAATTCTATACCAGAAAATGCACACACACACACACACAAACCTCCCCATGAATCAGTGCATAGCACATAACATCACACACATACACCTCACTGTGACTCAATGTGTTGCCTCTACCTGCACATACACTCACAAACAACTCAATATGACTCAATGTGCAGGCTGTACCAGCACACACACACATACATGTGCACACACACCTCAGTTTGCCTCAATTGTCAGCCTATACCAGAACACACAGACACACACACCTCTCACTCTGACTCAATGCACAACCTATACCAGCGTGCACACACACTCACATGGCACAGTGAATCAAGGCACAATTTTACCAGCACATGCACACACACCTCAGAGGGACTCAAAGCTCAGCCTATACCAGAACACACACACACACACACATGCACAGATGCAGACCTCACTGCGACTCTATGCACAGCCTATACCAGAACACACACACATACCAACACGCACTCACACATGGCTCACTGGTACTCAATCAACCGCCTATACAAGCACACACACACACAGCTTGCTGTGACCCAATGCAGTCTGTATCACCACACACTCACACACACAACCATGTGTCAATAAAGCCCATACCAGCACACAAACTCACATGCACACACACACACACACACCTGACGGTGACTGAGAACGCTTCCTGTACCAGCACACACACACACAAACACCTCACTGTGAATCAATGCACAGCTATTATCAGCACACACATACACACACAGCTCACAGTGACTCAATACACAGTTTATACCAGCACACACACACACACACACACACATATATGACTCACTGACTCAATGCACAGCCTGTACTGGCACACACACAAGTCTTGCTGTGACTCAATGCAGAGTCTAAACCAGCATACAAACACATGGCTCACTGTGACTCAATGTAATGCCTATGCCAGCACACACACACATAGACACATGCATGGCTCTCTCTGATTCAATGCACGTCCTATACCATCACATACACACACAAACACACGCACAGTCACTGTGACACAATGCACAGCCTATACCACAACACCCATGCAAAGACACATATGCACGGCTCATTGTGACTCCATGCACACCCTATACTATCACATACACACATTCACACGTGGCTCATTGTGAATCAATGCACAGTCTGTAGTTCCAGGTATACACACACAGACACACACCTCAGTGACTCAATGCAAAGCCCATACCATCACACACACACACACATACACACACAGCTCACTGTGAATCAGTGTACAGTCTTCAGCTCCATGTACATACACACACAACACACCTTAGTGAATCAATGCAGAGACCATACCAGCATACACACACACATACACACACCTGAGACTCAATGCTCTGCCTATTCCAGCACACACACGCACACACACGGATCACTGTGATTCAATACCAGCCTGTATGTGCACACACACACACTCTCACACACACTGCCATGTGACTCAATGCAGTTTATACCACCACACTGACACACAGACACACACACACACCTCACTGTGACTCAATGCCAAGCCCATACAAGTAAACAGACACACACAACCATGGCTCACTGAGACTCAATGAACAGTGTATACTAGCACATACAAACACAAGGCTCAATGTGAGTCAATGCATAGCCTATACCCGCACATACACACACACAGAAACACCCCTTAATGTGGCTCAGTGCACAGCCTATTGAAGTGCACACACACACACACACACACACACTGCTCAGTAATTCAATGCAAATCCCATATCAGTATACACATACATATACACTCACCTAGGTGTGACTCAATTCTCAGCCTATAGCAGCACACACACACACCTTACTCTGACTCCTGCAGACTCTACAGCACCAAATACACAAACACTAACACAGGGCTGGGATTCAATGCACAGTCCATACCAGCAAAGGCACACACACCACACCACACTGTGACTCAATGCTCAGATTATACCAGCACACACACACAGCTCACTGTGTCCTAGTGCACAGCATATAACATCACACACACACACACACCACACACTGTGACTCAATGCGCAGCCTGTACCTGCACATACACACAGACACACCTCACTGTGACAAAATGTGCAGCCTATACCAGCACACACACACAGACACACACACCTCAATGTGACATAATGGTCAGCCTATACCAGAACACGCAGACACACACACACATCACTGTGACTCAATGCACAGACTATACCAGCGTGCACACAAACACACAGCACTCTGACTCAATGTACAATGTATACCAAAACATACAAGCATACACACACACCTCAGTGTGTTTCAAAACACAGCCTATACCAGCACACACACATACACACCTGCAAAGATACAGGATTCACTGTGACTCAATGCACAGCCTATAGAAGAACACACACACATACCAACGTGCACACACACATGGCTCACCGTGACTCAATCAATCGCCTATACCAGCACATACACACATGACTCACTGTGACTCAATGCAGTCTTTCGCACAACAGACACACACACCCCATTGAATCAATGAAAGCCCACCAACACACACCCTCTCATACACACACACACATGGCTCACTGTGACTCAATGCACAGTCTGTATCACCACACACACACATACACCTCAGTTACTCAATGCAAAGACCATACGAGCACACACACACACACACATAACTGATTAAATGCTCCACACAAACTAGTGCACACACACACAGATATGCTCACTGTGATTCAAGGCACAGTCTATACGAGCACATTTACACACAAACAACTCATTTTCACACAATGCGCAGTCTACAGCAGCACACAGACACACATAACTCACTGTGACTCAATCCACAGCCTATATTATCACACAGACACACACAAGGCTCACTGTGACTCAATGACGTTTGTAGCACCACACACACACACACAAACACACACACACACCTCAGTGGCTCAATGCAAACGCATACACTCACAGACACATACCTAACTGTGATTCAGTGCTCAACCTCTACCAGCACACACACGCACACACAGACACACACACACATGCATGGCTCATTCTGACATAATGTACAGTTCTTACCAGCACAAACACAAGCAACATATCTCACTGTAACTCAATGCTCAGACTGTACTTGCACACACACAAGGCTCCCTGTGAGTCAATGCACAGCCTATACCAGCAGAGACACACACACACTGCTCTCTATGACACAGTGCACATCCTGTACCATCACACACACACAGCTTATTGTGATGCAATACAGACTCTACACAACCAAATACACACACACACGCACAGCTCACTGTGATTCCATGCAGACTCCATACCAGTGCACAAAAACACACAGCACACAACTCAGTGTGATTCAATGCTCACTTTATACCAAAACACACATAGACACACACACCGTTCTCTGTGACTCAGTGCACAGTCCATACCAGCACTGCACACACACTCACAGCTCACCTTGAATCAAAGCACAGCCTACCCCAGCAAACACACACACACAGTTCACTGTGACTCAATGCACAGGCTATACCAGCACACACACATATACACACACAGCTTACTGCGACACAATACAGTCTCTACACCACCAAATACACACAGACACATGCACAGCTCCATGTGATTCCATGCACATTCCATGCCAGTGCATACAGACACACAAAACACACCTCAGTTTGACTCAATGCTCACAGTATGTCAAAACATACATAGACAAACACACAGCTCCCTGTTACTCAGTGCACAGTGTATGCTAGCAGAGTTACACACACAAAGAAACACACATGGCTCACTGTGAATCAACACACAGCCTGTACCTCCACACACACACACATACAAACACTCACACACAGCTTAGTGTGACTCAATGCAAAGCATATACCACCACGTGCACTCACACAAACACTCACCTCCCTGTGACTCAGTGCATAGCATATAACATTCCACACACACACACACACCTCACTGTGACTGAATGCACAGCCTGTACCAGCACACACACATACAAAAACTCACACATGGTTGTGACTCAATGTACAATCCACACCAGCACATACACACACACGATACCTGTGTGAGTCAATGCTCAGTTTATACCAGCACAACCACACGGCTCACTGTGACTCAGTGCACAGCGTATGACATCACACACACACACACACACACATACACCTCGCTGTGACTCAATGCACAGCCTGTACCTGCACATAAACACACACACACATCACTGTGATGCGATATGCAGCCTATACCAGCACACACACACACACACCAAAGTCTGACTAAATGGTCAGCCTATATGAGAACACACAGACACACACATCCCTCACTGTGACACAATGCACAGTCTATACCAGCCTGCACACACTCACACGACACTGTGACTCAATGCACAATCTGTAATAGCCCACACACGCACACATACACACCTTATTGTGAATCAATGCACAGCCTATATGTGAACACACACATACTAACATGCACTCACACATGTCTCACGGTGACTCAATCGCCTATACAAGCACACACACATGGCTCACTGTGAGTCAGTGCCCACTCCATACCAGCACCAAACACACAACACAGCTCACTGTGACTCAAGGCACAGTGTATGGCAGCACACACACACACAGACACACTCATACCCACATCTCATTGTGCCTCTAAGCCTGTGAAAGTACACACACAATGAAACAAACACCCCTCACTGTGACTCACTGCACATCCTATACCAGTGCACTCACACACACACACACATGGCTGACTGTGAATCAATGCACACTCTATACCAGGACACACACACACACACACACGGCTCCCTGTGACTCAGTGCACAGGATATGCTAGCAGACATACACACACAGAGAAGCACATACGTCAAACTGTGAGTCAATCCACAGCCCATACCTCCACACACGCACCTATACTGACACTCAAAAACTCAGCCCAGTGTGATTCAATGCAAATTCTATACCAGAAAATGCACACACACACACACACAAACCTCCCCATGAATCAGTGCATAGCACATAACATCACACACATACACCTCACTGTGACTCAATGTGTTGCCTCTACCTGCACATACACTCACAAACAACTCAATATGACTCAATGTGCAGGCTGTACCAGCACACACACACATACATGTGCACACACACCTCAGTTTGCCTCAATTGTCAGCCTATACCAGAACACACAGACACACACACCTCTCACTCTGACTCAATGCACAACCTATACCAGCGTGCACACACACTCACATGGCACAGTGAATCAAGGCACAATTTTACCAGCACATGCACACACACCTCAGAGGGACTCAAAGCTCAGCCTATACCAGAACACACACACACACACACATGCACAGATGCAGACCTCACTGCGACTCTATGCACAGCCTATACCAGAACACACACACATACCAACACGCACTCACACATGGCTCACTGGTACTCAATCAACCGCCTATACAAGCACACACACACACAGCTTGCTGTGACCCAATGCAGTCTGTATCACCACACACTCACACACACAACCATGTGTCAATAAAGCCCATACCAGCACACAAACTCACATGCACACACACACACACACTTGACTGTGACAGAAAACGCTTCCTGTACCAGCACACACACACACAAACACCTCACTGTGAATCAATGCACAGCTATTATCAGCACACACATACACACACAGCTCACAGTGACTCAATACAGAGTCTATACCAGCACACACACACACACACACACACACATATATGACTCACTGACTCAATGCACAACCTGTACTGGCACACCCACAAGTCTTGCTGTGACTCAATGCAGTGTCTAAACCAGCATACAAGCAAATGGCTCACTGTGACTCAATGTAATGCCTATGCCAGCACACACACACATAGACACATGCATGGCTCTCTCTGATTCAATGCACGTCCTATACCATCACATACACACACACACACACGCACAGTCACTGTGACACAATGCACAGCCTATACCACAACACCCATGCAAAGACACATATGCACGGCTCATTGTGACTCCATGCACACCCTATACTATCACATACACACATTCACACGTGGCTCATTGTGAATCAGTGCACAGTCTGTAGTTCCAGGTATACACACACAGACACACACCTCAGTGGCTCTATGCAAAGCCCATACCATCACACACACACACACATACACACACAGCTCACTGTGAATCAGTGTACAGTCTTCAGCTCCATGTACATACACACAGAACACACCTTAGTGAATCAATGCAGAGACCATACCAGCATACACACACACATACACACACCTGAGACTCAATGCTCTGCCTATTCCAGCACACACACGCACACACACGGATCACTGTGATTCAATACCAGCCTGTATGTGCACACACACACACTCTCACACACACTGCCATGTGACTCAATGCAGTTTATACCACCACACTGACACACAGACACACACACACACCTCACTGTGACTCAATGCCAAGCCCATACAAGTAAACAGACACACACAACCATGGCTCACTGAGACTCAATGAACAGTGTATACTAGCACATACAAACACAAGGCTCAATGTGAGTCAATGCATAGCCTATACCCGCACACACACACACACAGAAACACCCCTTAATGTGGCTCAGTGCACAGCCTATTGAAGTGCACACACACACACACACACACACACACACTGCTCAGTAATTCAATGCAAATCCCATATCAGTATACACATACATATACACTAACCTAGGTGTGACTCAATTCTCAGCCTATAGCAGCACACACACACACCTTACTCTGACTCCTGCAGACTCTACAGCACCAAATACACAAACACTAACACAGGGCTGGGATTCAATGCACAGTCCATACCAGCAAAGGCACACACACCACACCACACTGTGACTCAATGCTCAGATTATACCAGCACACACACACAGCTCACTGTGTCCTAGTGCACAGCATATAACATCACACACACACACACACCACACACTGTGACTCAATGCGCAGCCTGTACCTGCACATACACACAGACACACCTCACTGTGACAAAATGTGCAGCCTATACCAGCACACACACACAGACACACACACCTCAATGTGACATAATGGTCAGCCTATACCAGAACACGCAGACACACACACACATCACTGTGACTCAATGCACAGACTATACCAGCGTGCACACAAACACACAGCACTCTGACTCAATGTACAATGTATACCAAAACATACAAGCATACACACACACCTCAGTGTGTTTCAAAGCACAGCCTATACCAGCACACACACATACACACCTGCACAGATACAGGATTCACTGTGACTCAATGCACAGCCTATAGAAGAACACACACACATACCAACGTGCACACACACATGGCTCACCGTGACTCAATCAATCGCCTATACCAGCACATACACACATGACTCACTGTGACTCAATGCAGTCTTTCGCACAACAGACACACACACCCCATTGAATCAATGAAAGCCCACCAACACACACCCTCTCATAGACACACACATATGGCTCACTGTGACTCAATGCACAGTCTGTATCACCACACACACACATACACCTCAGTTACTCAATGCAAAGACCATACGAGCACACACACACACACATAACTGATTAAATGCTCCACACAAACTAGTGCACACACACACAGATATGCTCACTGTGATTCAAGGCACAGTCTATACGAGCACATTTACACACAAACAACTCATTTTCACACAATGCGCAGTCTACAGCAGCACACAGACACACATAACTCACTGTGACTCAATCCACAGCCTATATTATCACACAGACACACACAAGGCTCACTGTGACTCAATGACGTTTGTAGCACCACACACACACACACAAACACACACACACACCTCAGTGGCTCAATGCAAACGCATACACTCACAGACACATACCTAACTGTGATTCAGTGCTCAACCTCTACCAGCACACACACGCACACACAGACACACACACACATGCATGGCTCATTCTGACATAATGTACAGTTCTTACCAGCACAAACACAAGCAACATATCTCACTGTAACTCAATGCTCAGACTGTACTTGCACACACACAAGGCTCCCTGTGAGTCAATGCACAGCCTATACCAGCAGAGACACACACACACTGCTCTCTATGACACAGTGCACATCCTGTACCATCACACACACACACAGCTTATTGTGATGCAATACAGACTCTACACAACCAAATACACACACACATGCACAGCTCACTGTGATTCCATGCAGACTCCATACCAGTGCACAAAAACACACAGCACACAACTCAGTGTGATTCAATGCTCACTTTATACCAAAACACACATAGACACACACACCGTTCTCTGTGACTCAGTGCACAGTCCATACCAGCACTGCACACACACTCACAGCTCACCTTGAATCAAAGCACAGCCTACCCCAGCAAACACACACACACAGTTCACTGTGACTCAATGCACAGGCTATACCAGCACACACACATATACACACACAGCTTACTGCGACACAATACAGTCTCTACACCACCAAATACACACAGACACATGCACAGCTCCATGTGATTCCATGCACATTCCATGCCAGTGCATACAGACACACAAAACACACCTCAGTTTGACTCAATGCTCACAGTATGTCAAAACATACATAGACAAACACACGGCTCCCTGTTACTCAGTGCACAGTGTATGCTAGCAGAGTTACACACACAAAGAAACACACATGGCTCACTGTGAATCAACACACAGCCTGTACCTCCACACACACACACATACAAACACTCACACACAGCTTAGTGTGACTCAATGCAAAGCATATACCACCACGTGCACTCACACAAACACTCACCTCCCTGTGACTCAGTGCATAGCATATAACATTCCACACACACACACACACCTCACTGTGACTGAATGCACAGCCTGTACCAGCACACACACATTAAAAAACTCACACATGGTTGTGACTCAATGTACAATCCACACCAGCACATACACACACACGACACCTGTGTGAGTCAATGCTCAGTTTATACCAGCACAACCACACGGCTCACTGTGACTCAGTGCACAGCGTATGACATCACACACACACACACACACATACACCTCGCTGTGACTCAATGCACAGCCTGTACCTGCACATAAACACACACACACATCACTGTGATGCGATATGCAGCCTATACCAGCACACACACACACACACCAAAGTCTGACTAAATGGTCAGCCTATATGAGAACACACAGACACACACATCCCTCACTGTGACACAATGCACAGTCTATACCAGCCTGCACACACTCACACGACACTGTGACTCAATGCACAATCTGTAATAGCCCACACACGCACACATACACACCTTATTGTGAATCAATGCACAGCCTATATGTGAACACACACATACTAACATGCACTCACACATGTCTCACGGTGACTCAATCGCCTATACAAGCACACACACATGGCTCACTGTGAGTCAGTGCCCACTCCATACCAGCACCAAACACACAACACAGCTCACTGTGACTCAAGGCACAGTGTATGGCAGCACACACACACACAGACACACTCATACCCACATCTCATTGTGCCTCTAAGCCTGTGAAAGCACACACACAATGAAACAAACACCCCTCACTGTGACTCACTGCACATCCTATACCAGTGCACTCACACACACACACACATGGCTGACTGTGAATCAATGCACACTCTATACCAGGACACACACACACACACACACACACACGGCTCCCTGTGACTCAGTGCACAGGATATGCTAGCAGACATACACACACAGAGAAGCACATACGTCAAACTGTGAGTCAATCCACAGCCCATACCTCCACACACGCACATATACTGACACTCAAAAACACAGCTCAGTGTGATTCAATGCAAATCCTATACCAGAAAATGCACACGCACACACACACAAACCTCCCCATGAATCAGTGCATAGCACATAACATCACACACATACACCTCACTGTGACTCAATGTGTTGCCTCTACCTGCACATACACTCACAAACAACTCAATATGACTCAATGTGCAGGCTGTACCAGCACACACACACATATATGTGCACACACACCTCAGTTTGCCTCAATTGTCAGCCTATACCAGAACACACAGACACACACACCTCTCACTCTGACTCAATGCACAACCTATACCAGCGTGCACACACACTCACATGGCACAGTGAATCAAGGCACAATTTTACCAGCACATGCACACACACCTCAGAGGGACTCAAAGCTCAGCCTATACCAGAACACACACACACACACACATGCACAGATGCAGACCTCACTGCGACTCTATGCACAGCCTATACCAGAACACACACACATACCAACACGCACTCACACATGGCTCACTGGTACTCAATCAACCGCCTATACAAGCACACACACACACAGCTTGCTGTGACCCAATGCAGTCTGTATCACCACACACTCACACACACAACCATGTGTCAATAAAGCCCATACCAGCACACAAACTCACATGCACACACACAAACACACTTGACTGTGACTGAAAACGCTTCTTGTACCAGCACACACACACACAAACACCACACTGTGACTCAATGCACAGCCTATATGAGCACACACATACAAACACAGCTCACAGTGACTCAATACAGAGTCTATACCAGCACACACACACACACACACACACACATATATGACTCACTGACTCAATGCACAACCTGTACTGGCACACACACAAGTCTTGCTGTGACTCAATGCAGAGTCTAAACCAGCATACAAGCAAATGGCTCACTGTGACTCAATGTAATGCCTATGCCAGCACACACACACATAGACACATGCATGGCTCTCTCTGATTCAATGCACGTCCTATACCATCACATACACACACACACACACGCACAGTCACTGTGACACAATGCACAGCCTATACCACAACACCCATGCAAAGACACATATGCACGGCTCATTGTGACTCCATGCACACCCTATACTATCACATACATACATTCACACGTGGCTCATTGTGAATCAGTGCACAGTCTGTAGTTCCAGGTATACACACACAGACACACACCTCAGTGGCTCTATGCAAAGCCCATACCATCACACACACACACACATACACACACAGCTCACTGTGAATCAGTGTACAGTCTTCAGCTCCATGTACATACACACACAACACACCTTAGTGAATCAATGCAGAGACCATACCAGCATACACACACACATACACACACCTGAGACTCAATGCTCTGCCTATTCCAGCACACACACGCACACACACGGATCACTGTGATTCAATACCAGCCTGTATGTGCACACACACACACTCTCACACACACTGCCATGTGACTCAATGCAGTTTATACCACCACACTGACACACAGACACACACACACACCTCACTGTGACTCAATGCCAAGCCCATACAAGTAAACAGACACACACAACCATGGCTCACTGAGACTCAATGAACAGTGTATACTAGCACATACAAACACAAGGCTCAATGTGAGTCAATGCATAGCCTATACCCGCACACACACACACACAGAAACACCCCTTAATGTGGCTCAGTGCACAGCCTATTGAAGTGCACACACACACACACACACACACTGCTCAGTAATTCAATGCAAATCCCATATCAGTATACACATACATATACACTAACCTAGGTGTGACTCAATTCTCAGCCTATAGCAGCACACACACACACCTTACTCTGACTCCTGCAGACTCTACAGCACCAAATACACAAACACTAACACAGGGCTGGGATTCAATGCACAGTCCATACCAGCAAAGGCACACACACCACACCACACTGTGACTCAATGCTCAGATTATACCAGCACACACACACAGCTCACTGTGTCCTAGTGCACAGCATATAACATCACACACACACACACCACACACTGTGACTCAATGCGCAGCCTGTACCTGCACATACACACACACACACACCTCACTGTGACAAAATGTGCAGCCTATACCAGCACACACACACAGACACACACACCTCAATGTGACATAATGGTCAGCCTATACCAGAACACGCAGACACACACACACATCACTGTGACTCAATGCACAGACTATACCAGCGTGCACACAAACACACAGCACTCTGACTCAATGTACAATGTATACCAAAACATACAAGCATACACACACACCTCAGTGTGTTTCAAAGCACAGCCTATACCAGCACACACACATACACACCTGCACAGATACAGGATTCACTGTGACTCAATGCACAGCCTATAGAAGAACACACACACATACCAACGTGCACACACACATGGCTCACCGTGACTCAATCAATCGCCTATACCAGCACATACACACATGACTCACTGTGACTCAATGCAGTCTTTCGCACAACAGACACACACACCCCATTGAATCAATGAAAGCCCACCAACACACACCCTCTCATAGACACACACACATGGCTCACTGTGACTCAATGCACAGTCTGTATCACCACACACACACATACACCTCAGTTACTCAATGCAAAGACCATACGAGCACACACACACACACACATAACTGATTAAATGCTCCACACAAACTAGTGCACACACACACAGATATGCTCACTGTGATTCAAGGCACAGTCTATACGAGCACATTTACACACAAACAACTCATTTTCACACAATGCGCAGTCTACAGCAGCACACAGACACACATAACTCACTGTGACTCAATCCACAGCCTATATTATCACACAGACACACACAAGGCTCACTGTGACTCAATGACGTTTGTAGCACCACACACACACACACAAACACACACACACACCTCAGTGGCTCAATGCAAACGCATACACTCACAGACACATACCTAACTGTGATTCAGTGCTCAACCTCTACCAGCACACACACGCACACACAGACACACACACACATGCATGGCTCATTCTGACATAATGTACAGTTCTTACCAGCACAAACACAAGCAACATATCTCACTGTAACTCAATGCTCAGACTGTACTTGCACACACACAAGGCTCCCTGTGAGTCAATGCACAGCCTATACCAGCAGAGACACACACACACTGCTCTCTATGACACAGTGCACATCCTGTACCATCACACACACACACAGCTTATTGTGATGCAATACAGACTCTACACAACCAAATACACACACACATGCACAGCTCACTGTGATTCCATGCAGACTCCATACCAGTGCACAAAAACACACAGCACACAACTCAGTGTGATTCAATGCTCACTTTATACCAAAACACACATAGACACACACACTGTTCTCTGTGACTCAGTGCACAGTCCATACCAGCACTGCACACACACTCACAGCTCACCTTGAATCAAAGCACAGCCTACCCCAGCAAACACACACACACAGTTCACTGTGACTCAATGCACAGGCTATACCAGCACACACACATATACACACACAGCTTACTGCGACACAATACAGTCTCTACACCACCAAATACACACAGACACACGCACAGCTCCATGTGATTCCATGCACATTCCATGCCAGTGCATACAGACACACAAAACACACCTCAGTTTGACTCAATGCTTACAGTATGTCAAAACATACATAGACAAACACACAGCTCCCTGTTACTCAGTGCACAGTGTATGCTAGCAGAGTTACACACACAAAGAAACACACATGGCTCACTGTGAATCAACACACAGCCTGTACCTCCACACACACACATACAAACACTCACACACAGCTTAGTGTGACTCAATGCAAAGCATATACCACCACGTGCACTCACACAAACACTCACCTCCCTGTGACTCAGTGCATAGCATATAACATTCCACACACACACACACACCTCACTGTGACTGAATGCACAGCCTGTACCAGCACACACACATACAAAAACTCACACATGGTTGTGACTCAATGTACAATCCACACCAGCACATACACACACACGATACCTGTGTGAGTCAACGCTCAGTTTATACCAGCACAACCACACGGCTCACTGTGACTCAGTGCACAGCGTATGACATCACACACACACACACACACACATACACCTCGCTGTGACTCAATGCACAGCCTGTACCTGCGCATAAACACACACACACATCACTGTGATGCGATATGCAGCCTATACCAGCACACACACACACACCAAAGTCTGACTAAATGGTCAGCCTATATGAGAACACACAGACACACACATTCCTCACTGTGACACAATGCACAGTCTATACCAGCCTGCACACACTCACACGACACTGTGACTCAATGCACAATCTGTAATAGCCCACACACGCACACATACACACCTTATTGTGAATCAATGCACAGCCTATATGTGAACACACACATACTAACATGCACTCACACATGTCTCACGGTGACTCAATCGCCTATACAAGCACACACACATGGCTCACTGTGAGTCAGTGCCCACTCCATACCAGCACCAAACACACAACACAGCTCACTGTGACTCAAGGCACAGTGTATGGCAGCACACACACACACAGACACACTCATACCCACATCTCATTGTGCCTCTAAGCCTGTGAAAGCACACACACAATGAAACAAACACCCCTCACTGTGACTCACTGCACATCCTATACCAGTGCACTCACACACACACACACATGGCTGACTGTGAATCAATGCACACTCTATACCAGGACACACACACACACACACACACACGGCTCCCTGTGACTCAGTGCACAGGATATGCTAGCAGACATACACACACAGAGAAGCACATACGTCAAACTGTGAGTCAATCCACAGCCCATACCTCCACACACGCACATATACTGACACTCAAAAACTCAGCTCAGTGTGATTCAATGCAAATTCTATACCAGAAAATGCACACACACACACACACAAACCTCCCCATGAATCAGTGCATAGCACATAACATCACACACATACACCTCACTGTGACTCAATGTGTTGCCTCTACCTGCACATACACTCACAAACAACTCAATATGACTCAATGTGCAGACTGTACCAGCACACACACACATACATGTGCACACACACCTCAGTTTGCCTCAATTGTCAGCCTATACCAGAACACACAGACACACACACCTCTCACTCTGACTCAATGCACAACCTATACCAGCGTGCACACACACTCACATGGCACAGTGAATCAAGGCACAATTTTACCAGCACATGCACACACACCTCAGAGGGACTCAAAGCTCAGCCTATACCAGAACACACACACACACACACATGCACAGATGCAGACCTCACTGTGACTCTATGCACAGCCTATACCAGAACACACACACATACCAACACGCACTCACACATGGCTCACTGGTACTCAATCAACCGCCTATACAAGCACACACACACACAGCTTGCTGTGACCCAATGCAGTCTGTATCACCACACACTCACACACACAACCATGTGTCAATAAAGCCCATACCAGCACACAAACTCACAAGCGCACACACACACACCTGACTGTGACTGAAAACGCTTCCTGTACCAGCACACACACACACAAACACCTCACTGTGACTCAATGCACAGCCTATATGAGCACACACATACACACACAGCTCACAGTGACTCAATACAGAGTCTATACCAGCACACACACACACACACACACACATATATGACTCACTGACTCAATGCACAGCCTGTACTGGCACACACACAAGTCTTGCTGTGACTCAATGCAGAGTCTAAACCAGCATACAAACACATGGCTCACTGTGACTCAATGTAATTCCTATGCCAGCACACACACACATAGACACATGCATGGCTCTCTCTGATTCAATGCACGTCCTATACCATCACATACACACACACACACACACGCACAGTCACTGTGACACAATGCACAGCCTATACCACAACACCCATGCAAAGACACATATGCATGGCTCATTGTGACTCCATGCACACCCTATACTATCACATACACACATTCACACGTGGCTCATTGTGAATCAGTGCACAGTCTGTAGTTCCAGGTATACACACACAGACACACACCTCAGTGGCTCTATGCAAAGCCCATACCATCACACACACACACACATACACACACAGCTCACTGTGAATCAGTGTACAGTCTTCAGCTCCATGTACATACACACACAACACACCTTAGTGAATCAATGCAGAGACCATACCAGCATACACACACACATACACACACCTGAGACTCAATGCTCTGCCTATTCCAGCACACACACGCACACACACGGATCACTGTGATTCAATACCAGCCTGTATGTGCACACACACACACTCTCACACACACTGCCATGTGACTCAATGCAGTTTATACCACCACACTGACACACAGACACACACACACACCTCACTGTGACTCAATGCCAAGCCCATACAAGTAAACAGACACACACAACCATGGCTCACTGAGACTCAATGAACAGTGTATACTAGCACATACAAACACAAGGCTCAATGTGAGTCAATGCATAGCCTATACCCGCACACACACACACACAGAGAAAAACCCCTTAATGTGGCTCAGTGCACAGCCTATTGAAGTGCACACACACACACACACACTGCTCAGTAATTCAATGCAAATCCCATATCAGTATACACATACATATACACTAACCTAGGTGTGACTCAATTCTCAGCCTATAGCAGCACACACACACACCTTACTCTGACTCCTGCAGACTCTACAGCACCAAATACACAAACACTAACACAGGGCTGGGATTCAATGCACAGTCCATACCAGCAAAGGCACACACACCACACCACACTGTGACTCAATGCTCAGATTATACCAGCACACACACACAGCTCACTGTGTCCTAGTGCACAGCATATAACATCACACACACACACACACCACACACTGTGACTCAATGCGCAGCCTGTACCTGCACATACACACAGACACACCTCACTGTGACAAAATGTGCAGCCTATACCAGCACACACACACAGACACACACACCTCAATGTGACATAATGGTCAGCCTATACCAGAACACGCAGACACACACACACATCACTGTGACTCAATGCACAGACTATACCAGCGTGCACACAAACACACAGCACTCTGACTCAATGTACAATGTATACCAAAACATACAAGCATACACACACACCTCAGTGTGTTTCAAAGCACAGCCTATACCAGCACACACACATACACACCTGCACAGATACAGGATTCACTGTGACTCAATGCACAGCCTATAGAAGAACACACACACATACCAACGTGCACACACACATGGCTCACCGTGACTCAATCAATCGCCTATACCAGCACATACACACATGACTCACTGTGACTCAATGCAGTCTTTCGCACAACAGACACACACACCCCATTGAATCAATGAAAGCCCACCAACACACACCCTCTCATAGACACACACACATGGCTCACTGTGACTCAATGCACAGTCTGTATCACCACACACACACATACACCTCAGTTACTCAATGCAAAGACCATACGAGCACACACACACACACACATAACTGATTAAATGCTCCACACAAACTAGTGCACACACACACAGATATGCTCACTGTGATTCAAGGCACAGTCTATACGAGCACATTTACACACAAACAACTCATTTTCACACAATGCGCAGTCTACAGCAGCACACAGACACACATAACTCACTGTGACTCAATCCACAGCCTATATTATCACACAGACACACACAAGGCTCACTGTGACTCAATGACGTTTGTAGCACCACACACACACACACAAACACACACACACACCTCAGTGGCTCAATGCAAACGCATACACTCACAGACACATACCTAACTGTGATTCAGTGCTCAACCTCTACCAGCACACACACGCACACACAGACACACACACACATGCATGGCTCATTCTGACATAATGTACAGTTCTTACCAGCACAAACACAAGCAACATATCTCACTGTAACTCAATGCTCAGACTGTACTTGCACACACACAAGGCTCCCTGTGAGTCAATGCACAGCCTATACCAGCAGAGACACACACACACTGCTCTCTATGACACAGTGCACATCCTGTACCATCACACACACACACAGCTTATTGTGATGCAATACAGACTCTACACAACCAAATACACACACACATGCACAGCTCACTGTGATTCCATGCAGACTCCATACCAGTGCACAAAAACACACAGCACACAACTCAGTGTGATTCAATGCTCACTTTATACCAAAACACACATAGACACACACACCGTTCTCTGTGACTCAGTGCACAGTCCATACCAGCACTGCACACACACTCACAGCTCACCTTGAATCAAAGCACAGCCTACCCCAGCAAACACACACACACAGTTCACTGTGACTCAATGCACAGGCTATACCAGCACACACACATATACACACACAGCTTACTGTGACACAATACAGTCTCTACACCACCAAATACACACAGACACACGCACAGCTCCATGTGATTCCATGCACATTCCATGCCAGTGCATACAGACACACAAAACACACCTCAGTTTGACTCAATGCTTACAGTATGTCAAAACATACATAGACAAACACACAGCTCCCTGTTACTCAGTGCACAGTGTATGCTAGCAGAGTTACACACACAAAGAAACACACATGGCTCACTGTGAATCAACACACAGCCTGTACCTCCACACACACACACATACAAACACTCACACACAGCTTAGTGTGACTCAATGCAAAGCATATACCACCACGTGCACTCACACAAACACTCACCTCCCTGTGACTCAGTGCATAGCATATAACATTCCACACACACACACACACCTCACTGTGACTGAATGCACAGCCTGTACCAGCACACACACATACAAAAACTCACACATGGTTGTGACTCAATGTACAATCCACACAAGCACATACACACACACGATACCTGTGTGAGTCAATGCTCAGTTTATACCAGCACAACCACACGGCTCACTGTGACTCAGTGCACAGCGTATGACATCACACACACACACACACATACACCTCGCTGTGACTCAATGCACAGCCTGTACCTGCGCATAAACACACACACACATCACTGTGATGCGATATGCAGCCTATACCAGCACACACACACACACCAAAGTCTGACTAAATGGTCAGCCTATATGAGAACACACAGACACACACATCCCTCACTGTGACACAATGCACAGTCCATACCAGCCTGCACACACTCACACGACACTGTGACTCAATGCACAATCTGTAATAGCCCACACACGCACTCATACACACCTTATTGTGAATCAATGCACAGCCTATATGTGAACACACACATACTAACATGCACTCACACATGTCTCACGGTGACTCAATCACCTATACAAGCACACACACATGGCTCACTGTGAGTCAGTGCCCACTCCATACCAGCACCAAACACACAACACAGCTCACTGTGACTCAAGGCACAATGTATGGCAGCACACACACACACAGACACACTCATACCCACATCTCATTGTGCCTCTAAGCCTGTGAAAGCACACACACAATGAAACAAACACCCCTCACTGTGACTCACTGCACATCCTATACCAGTGCACTCACACACACACACACATGGCTGACTGTGAATCAATGCACACTCTATACCAGGACACACTCACACACACACACACAGACACACGGCTCCCTGTGACTCAGTGCACAGGATATGCTAGCAGACATACACACACAGAGAAGCACATACGTCAAACTGTGAGTCAATCCACAGCCCATACCTCCACACACGCACATATACTGACACTCAAAAACTCAGCTCAGTGTGATTCAATGCAAATTCTATACCAGAAAATGCACACACACACACACACAAACCTCCCCATGAATCAGTGCATAGCACATAACATCACACACATACACCTCACTGTGACTCAGTGTGTTGCCTCTACCTGCACATACACTCACAAACAACTCAATATGACTCAATGTGCAGGCTGTACCAGCACACACACACATACATGTGCACACACACCTCAGTTTGCCTCAATTGTCAGCCTATACCAGAACACACAGACACACACACCTCTCACTCTGACTCAATGCACAACCTATACCAGCGTGCACACACACTCACATGGCACAGTGAATCAAGGCACAATTTTACCAGCACATGCACACACACCTCAGAGGGACTCAAAGCTCAGCCTATACCAGAACACACACACACACACACATGCACAGATGCAGACCTCACTGTGACTCTATGCACAGCCTATACCAGAACACACACACATACCAACACGCACTCACACATGGCTCACTGGTACTCAATCAACCGCCTATACAAGCACACACACACACAGCTTGCTGTGACCCAATGCAGTCTGTATCACCACACACTCACACACACAACCATGTGTCAATAAAGCCCATACCAGCACACAAACTCACATGCGCACACACACACACACCTGACTGTGACTGAAAACGCTTCCTGTACCAGCACACACACACACAAACACCTCACTGTGACTCAATGCACAGCCTATATGAGCACACACATACACACACAGCTCACAGTGACTCAATACAGAGTCTATACCAGCACACACACACACACACACACATATATTACTCACTGACTCAATGCACAGCCTGTACTGGCACACACACAAGTCTTGCTGTGACTCAATGCAGAGTCTAAACCAGCATACAAACACATGGTTCACTGTGACTCAATGTAATGCCTATGCCAGCACACACACACAGAGACACATGCATGGCTCTCTCTGATTCAATGCACGTCCTATACCATCACATACACACACACACACACACGCACAGTCACTGTGACACAATGCACAGCCTATACCACAACACCCATGCAAAGACACATATGCACGGCTCATTGTGAATCCATGCACACCCTATACTATCACATACACACATTCACACGTGGCTCATTGTGAATCAATGCACAGTCTGTAGTTCCAGGTATACACACACAGACACACACCTCAGTGACTCAATGCAAAACCCATACCATCACACACACACACACATACACACACAGCTCACTGTGAATCAGTGTACAGTCTTCAGCTCCATGTACATACACACACAACACACCTTAGTGAATCAATGCAGAGACCATACCAGCATACACACACACATACACACACCTGAGACTCAATGCTCTGCCTATTCCAGCACACACACGCACACACACGGATCACTGTGATTCAATACCAGCCTGTATGTGCACACACACACACTCTCACACACACCGCCGTGTGACTCAATGCAGTTTATACCACCACACAGACACACAGACACACACACACACCTCACTGTGACTCAATGCCAAGCCCATACATGTAAACAGACACACACAACCATGGCTCACTGAGACTCAATGAACAGTGTATACTAGCACATACAAACACAAGACTCAATGTGAGTCAATGCATAGCCTATACCCGCACACACACACAGAGAAACACCCCTTAATGTGGCTCAGTGCACAGCCTATTGCAGTGCAAACACACACACACACACACACTGTTCAGTAATTCAATGCAAATCCCATATCAGTATACACATACACATACACTCACCTAGGTGTGACTCAATTCTCAGCCTATAGCAGCACACACACACACCTTACTCTGACTCATGCAGACTCTACAGCACCAAATACACAAACACTAACACAGGGCTGGGATTCAATGCACAGTCCATACCAGCACACCACACTGTGACTCAATGCTCAGATTATACCAGCACACACACACAGCTCACTGTGTCCTAGTGCACAGCATATAACATCACACACACACACACACCACACACTGTGACTCAATGCACAGCCTGTACCTGCACATACACACAGACACACCTCACTGTGACAAAATGTGCAGCCTATACCAGCACACACACACAGACACACACACCTCAATGTGACATAATGGTCAGCCTATACCAGAACACGCAGACACACACACACATCACTGTGACTCAATGCACAGACTATACCTGCGCATAAACACACACACACATCACTGTGATGCGATATGCAGCCTATACCAGCACACACACACACACCAAATTCTGACTAAATGGTCAGCCTATATGAGAACACACAGACACACACATCCCTCACTGTAACACAATGCACAGTCTATACCAGCCTGCACACACTCACACGACACTGTGACTCAATGCACAATCTGTAATAGCCCACACACGCACTCATACACACCTTATTGTGAATCAATGCACAGCCTATATGTGAACACACACATACTAACATGCACTAACACATGTCTCACGGTGACTCAATCGCCTATACAAGCACACACACATGGCTCACTGTGAGTCAGTGCCCACTCCATACCAGCACCAAACACACAACACAGCTCACTGTGACTCAAGGCACAGTGTATGGCAGCACACACACACACAGACACACTCATACTCACATCTCATTGTGCCTCTAAGCCTGTGAAAACACACACACAATGAAACAAACACCCCTCACTGTGACTCACTGCACATCCTATACCAGTGCACTCACACACAACACACATGGCTGACTGTGAATCAATGCACACTCTATACCAGGACACACACACACACACACACGGCTCCCTGTGACTCAGTGCACAGGATATGCTAGCAGACATACACACACAGAGAAGCACATACGTCAAACTGTGAGTCAATCCACAGCCCATACCTCCACACACGCACATATACTGACACTCAAAAACTCAGCTCAGTGTGATTCAATGCAAATTCTATACCAGAAAATGCACACACACACACACACAAACCTCCACATGAATCAGTGCATAGCACATAACATCACACACATACACCTCACTGTGACTCAATGTGTTGCCTCTACCTGCACATACACTCACAAACAACTCAATATGACTCAATGTGCAGGCTGTACCAGCACACACACACATACATGTGCACACACACCTCAGTTTGCCTCAATTGTCAGCCTATACCAGAACACACAGACACACACACCTCTCACTCTGACTCAATGCACAACCTATACCAGCGTGCACACACACTCACATGGCACAGTGAATCAAGGCACAATTTTACCAGCACATGCACACACACCTCAGAGGGACTCAAAGCTCAGCCTATACCAGAACACACACACACACACACATGCACAGATGCAGACCTCACTGTGACTCTATGCACAGCCTATACCAGAACACACACACATACCAACACGCACTCACACATGGCTCACTGGTACTCAATCAACCGCCTATACAAGCACACACACACACAGCTTGCTGTGACCCAATGCAGTCTGTATCACCACACACTCACACACACAACCATGTGTCAATAAAGCCCATACCAGCACACAAACTCACATGCACACACACACACACACTTGACTGTGACTGAAAACGCTTCCTGTACCAGCACACACACACACAAACACCTCACTGTGACTCAATACACAGCTTATATGAGCACACACATACACACACAGCTCACAGTGACTCAATACAGAGTCTATACCAGCACACACACACACACACACACACACATATATGACTCACTGACTCAATGCACAGCCTGTACTGGCACACACACAAGTCTTGCTGTGACTCAATGCAGAGTCTAAACCAGCATACAAACACATGGCTCACTGTGACTCAATGTAATTCCTATGCCAGCACACACACACATAGACACATGCATGGCTCTCTCTGATTCAATGCACGTCCTATACCATCACATACACACACACACACACGCACAGTCACTGTGACACAATGCACAGCCTATACCACAACACCCATGCAAAGACACATATGCACGGCTCATTGTGACTCCATGCACACCCTATACTATCACATACACACATTCACACGTGGCTCATTTTGAATCAGTGCACAGTCTGTAGTTCCAGGTATACACACACAGACACACACCTCAGTGGCTCTATGCAAAGCCCATACCATCACACACACACACACATACACACACAGCTCACTGTGAATCAGTGTACAGTCTTCAGCTCCATGTACATACACACACAACACACCTTAGTGAATCAATGCAGAGACCATACCAGCATACACACACACATACACACAAATGAGACTCAATGCTCTGCCTATTCCAGCACACACACGCACACACACGGATCACTGTGATTCAATACCAGCCTGTATGTGCACACACACACACTCTCACACACACTGCCATGTGACTCAATGCAGTTTATACCACCACACTGACACACAGACACACACACACACCTCACTGTGACTCAATGCCAAGCCCATACAAGTAAACAGACACACACAACCATGGCTCACTGAGACTCAATGAACAGTGTATACTAGCACATACAAACACAAGGCTCAATGTGAGTCAATGCATAGCCTATACCCGCACACACACACACACACAGAAACACCCCTTAATGTGGTTCAGTGCACAGCCTATTGAAGTGCACACACACACACACACACACACACTGCTCAGTAATTCAATGCAAATCCCATATCAGTATACACATACATATACACTAACCTAGGTGTGACTCAATTCTCAGCCTATAGCAGCACACACACACACCTTACTCTGACTCCTGCAGACTCTACAGCACCAAATACACAAACACTAACACAGGGCTGGGATTCAATGCACAGTCCATACCAGCAAAGGCACACACACCACACCACACTGTGACTCAATGCTCAGATTATACCAGCACACACACACAGCTCACTGTGTCCTAGTGCACAGCATATAACATCACACACACACACACACACACCACACACTGTGACTCAATGCGCAGCCTGTACCTGCACATACACACAGACACACCTCACTGTGACAAAATGTGCAGCCTATACCAGCACACACACACAGACACACACACCTCAATGTGACACAATGGTCAGCCTATACCAGAACACGCAGAGACACACACACATCACTGTGACTCAATGCACAGACTATACCAGCGTGCACACAAACACACAGCACTCTGACTCAATGTACAATGTATACCAAAACATACAAGCATACACACACATCTCAGTGTGTTTCAAAGCACAGCCTATACCAGCACACACACATACACACCTGCACAGATACAGGATTCACTGTGACTCAATGCACAGCCTATAGAAGAACACACACACATACCAACGTGCACACACACATGGCTCACCGTGACTCAATCAATCACCTATACCAGCACATACACACATGACTCACTGTGACTCAATGCAGTCTTTCGCTCAACAGACACACACACCCCATTGAATCAATGAAAGCCCACCAACACACACCCTCTCATAGACACACACACATGGCTCACTGTGACTCAATGCACAGTCTGTATCACCACACACACACATACACCTCAGTTACTCAATGCAAAGACCATACGAGCACACACACACACACACATAACTGATTAAATGCTCCACACAAACTAGTGCACACACACACAGATATGCTCACTGTGATTCAAGGCACAGTCTATACGAGCACATTTACACACAAACAACTCATTTTCACACAATGCGCAGTCTACAGCAGCACACAGACACACATAACTCACTGTGACTCAATCCACAGCCTATATTATCACACAGACACACACAAGGCTCACTGTGACTCAATGACGTTTGTAGCACCACACACACAAACACACACATACACCTCAGTGGCTCAATGCAAACGCATACACTCACAGACACATACCTAACTGTGATTCAGTGCTCAACCTCTACCAGCACACACACGCACACACAGACACACACACACATGCATGGCTCATTCTGACATAATGTACAGTTCTTACCAGCACAAACACAAGCAACATATCTCACTGTAACTCAATGCTCAGACTGTACTTGCACACACACAAGGCTCCCTGTGAGTCAATGCACAGCCTATACCAGCAGAGACACACACACACTGCTCTCTATGACACAGTGCACATCCTGTACCATCACACACACACACAGCTTATTGTGATGCAATACAGACTCTACACAACCAAATACACACACACATGCACAGCTCACTGTGATTCCATGCAGACTCCATACCAGTGCACAAAAACACACAGCACACAACTCAGTGTGATTCAATGCTCACTTTATACCAAAACACACATAGACACACACACTGTTCTCCGTGACTCAGTGCACAGTCCATACCAGCACTGCACACAAACTCACAGCTCACCTTGAATCAAAGCACAGCCTACCCCAGCAAACACACACACACAGTTCACTGTGACTCAATGCACAGGCTATACCAGCACACACACATATACACACACAGCTTACTGTGACACAATACAGTCTCTACACCACCAAATACACACAGACACACGCACAGCTCCATGTGATTCCATGCACATTCCATGCCAGTGCATACAGACACACAAAACACACCTCAGTTTGACTCAATGTTTACAGTATGTCAAAACATACATAGACAAACACACAGCTCCCTGTTACTCAGTGCACAGTGTATGCTAGCAGAGTTACACACACAAAGAAACACACATGGCTCACTGTGAATCAACACACAGCCTGTACCTCCACACACACACACATACAAACACTCACACACAGCTTAGTGTGACTCAATGCAAAGCATATACCACCACGTGCACTCACACAAACACTCACCTCCCTGTGACTCAGTGCATAGCATATAACATTCCACACACACACACACACCTCACTGTGACTGAATGCACAGCCTGTACCAGCACACACACATACAAAAACTCACACATGGTTGTGACTCAATGTACAATCCACACCAGCACATACACACACACGATACCTGTGTGAGTCAATGCTCAGTTTATACCAGCACAACCACACGGCTCACTGTGACTCAGTGCACAGTGTATGACATCAAACACACACACACACACATACACCTCGCTGTGACTCAATGCACAGCCTGTACCTGCACATAAACACACACACACATCACTGTGATGCGATATGCAGCCTATACCAGCACACACACACACACCAAATTCTGACTAAATGGTCAGCCTATATGAGAACACACAGACACACACATCCCTCACTGTAACACAATGCACAGTCTATACCAGCCTGCACATACTCACACGACACTGTGACTCAATGCACAATCTGTAATAGCCCACACACGCACTCATACACACCTTATTGTGAATCAATGCACAGTCTATATGTGAACACACACATACTAACATGCACTAACACATGTCTCACGGTGACTCAATCGCCTATACAAGCACACACACATGGCTTACTGTGAGTCAGTGCCCACTCCATACCAGCACCAAACACACAACACAGCTCACTGTGACTCAAGGCACAGTGTATGGCAGCACACACACACACAGACACACTCATACTCACATCTCATTGTGCCTCTAAGCCTGTGAAAACACACACACAATGAAACAAACACCCCTCACTGTGACTCACTGCACATCCTATACCAGTGCACTCACACACAACACACATGGCTGACTGTGAATCAATGCACACTCTATACCAGGACACACACACACACACACACGGCTCCCTGTGACTCAGTGCACAGGATATGCTAGCAGACATACACACACAGAGAAGCACATACGTCAAACTGTGAGTCAATCCACAGCCCATACCTCCACACACGCACATATACTGACACTCAAAAACTCAGCTCAGTGTGATTCAATGCAAATTCTATACCAGAAAATGCACACACACACACACACAAACCTCCACATGAATCAGTGCATAGCACATAACATCACACACATACACCTCACTGTGACTCAATGTGTTGCCTCTACCTGCACATACACTCACAAACAACTCAATATGACTCAATGTGCAGGCTGTACCAGCACACACACACATACATGTGCACACACACCTCAGTTTGCCTCAATTGTCAGCCTATACCAGAACACACAGACACACACACCTCTCACTCTGACTCAATGCACAACCTATACCAGCGTGCACACACACTCACATGGCACAGTGAATCAAGGCACAATTTTACCAGCACATGCACACACACCTCAGAGGGACTCAAAGCTCAGCCTATACCAGAACACACACACACACACACATGCACAGATGCAGACCTCACTGTGACTCTATGCACAGCCTATACCAGAACACACACACATACCAACACGCACTCACACATGGCTCACTGGTACTCAATCAACCGCCTATACCAGCACACACACACACAGCTTGCTGTGACCCAATGCAGTCTGTATCACCACACACTCACACACACAACCATGTGTCAATAAAGCCCATACCAGCACACAAACTCACAAGCGCACACACACACACCTGACTGTGACTGAAAACGCTTCCTGTACCAGCACACACACACACAAACACCTCACTGTGACTCAATGCACAGCCTATATGAGCACACACATACAAACACAGCTCACAGTGACTCAATACAGAGTCTATACCAGAACACACACACACACACACACACATATATGACTCACTGACTCAATGCACAGCCTGTACTGGCACACACACGTCTTGCTGTGACTCAATGCAGAGTCTAAACCAGCATACAAACACATGGCTCACTGTGACTCAATGTAATTCCTATGCCAGCACACACACACATAGACACATGCATGGCTCTCTCTGATTCAATGCACGTCCTATAACATCACATACACACACACACACGCAAAGTCACTGTGACACAATGCACAGCCTATACCACAACAGCCATGCAAAGACACATATGCACGGCTCATTGTGACTCCATGCACACCCTATACTATCACATACACACATTCACACGTGGCTCATTGTGAATCAATGCACAGTCTGTAGTTCCAGGTATACACACACAGACACACACCTCAGTGGCTCTATGCAAAGCCCATACCACCACACACACACACACATACACACACAGCTCACTGTGAATCAGTGTACAGTCTTCAGCTCCATGTACATACACACACAACACACCTTAGTGAATCAATGCAGAGACCATACCAGCATACACACACACATACACACACCTGAGACTCAATGCTCTGCCTATTCCAGCACACACACGCACACACACGGATCACTGTGATTCAATACCAGCCTGTATGTGCACACACACACACTCTCACACACACCGCCGTGTGACTCACTGCAGTTTATACCACCACACAGACACACACACATACCTCACTGTGACTCAATGCCAAGCCCATACATGTAAACAGACACACACAACCATGGCTCACTGAGACTCAATGAACAGTGTATACTAGCACATACAAACACAAGGCTCAATGTGAGTCAATGCATAGCCTATACCTGCACACAGACACAGAGAAACACCCCTTAATGTGGCTCAGTGCACAGCCTATTGCAGTGCACACACACACACACACACACACACTGCTCAGTAATTCAATGCAAATCCCATATCAGTATACACATACACATACACTCACCTAGGTGTGACTCAATTCTCAGCCTATAGCAGCACACACACACACCTTACTCTGACTCATGCAGACTCTACAGCACCAAATACACAAACACTAACACAGGGCTGGGATTCAATGCACAGTCCATACCAGCACACCACACTGTGACTCAATGCTCAGATTATACCAGCACACACACACAGCTCACTGTGTCCTAGTGCACAGCATATAACATCACACACACACACACACCACACACTGTGACTCAATGCGCAGCCTGTACCTGCACATACACACAGACACACCTCACTGTGACAAAATGTGCAGCCTATACCAGCACACACACACAGACACACACACCTCAATGTGACATAATGGTCAGCCTATACCAGAACACGCAGACACACACACACATCACTGTGACTCAATGCACAGACTATACCTGCGCATAAACACACACACACATCACTGTGATGCGATATGCAGCCTATACCAGCACACACACACACACCAAATTCTGACTAAATGGTCAGCCTATATGAGAACACACAGACACACACATCCCTCACTGTAACACAATGCACAGTCTATACCAGCCTGCACACACTCACACGACACTGTGACTCAATGCACAATCTGTAATAGCCCACACACGCACTCATACACACCTTATTGTGAATCAATGCACAGCCTATATGTGAACACACACATACTAACATGCACTAACACATGTCTCACGGTGACTCAATCGCCTATACAAGCACACACACATGGCTCACTGTGAGTCAGTGCCCACTCCATACCAGCACCAAACACACAACACAGCTCACTGTGACTCAAGGCACAGTGTATGGCAGCACACACACACACAGACACACTCATACTCACATCTCATTGTGCCTCTAAGCCTGTGAAAACACACACACAATGAAACAAACACCCCTCACTGTGACTCACTGCACATCCTATACCAGTGCACTCACACACAACACACATGGCTGACTGTGAATCAATGCACACTCTATACCAGGACACACACACACACACACACGGCTCCCTGTGACTCAGTGCACAGGATATGCTAGCAGACATACACACACAGAGAAGCACATACGTCAAACTGTGAGTCAATCCACAGCCCATACCTCCACACACGCACATATACTGACACTCAAAAACTCAGCTCAGTGTGATTCAATGCAAATTCTATACCAGAAAATGCACACACACACACACACAAACCTCCACATGAATCAGTGCATAGCACATAACATCACACACATACACCTCACTGTGACTCAATGTGTTGCCTCTACCTGCACATACACTCACAAACAACTCAATATGACTCAATGTGCAGGCTGTACCAGCACACACACACATACATGTGCACACACACCTCAGTTTGCCTCAATTGTCAGCCTATACCAGAACACACAGACACACACACCTCTCACTCTGACTCAATGCACAACCTATACCAGCGTGCACACACACTCACATGGCACAGTGAATCAAGGCACAATTTTACCAGCACATGCACACACACCTCAGAGGGACTCAAAGCTCAGCCTATACCAGAACACACACACACACACACATGCACAGATGCAGACCTCACTGTGACTCTATGCACAGCCTATACCAGAACACACACACATACCAACACGCACTCACACATGGCTCACTGGTACTCAATCAACCGCCTATACAAGCACACACACACACAGCTTGCTGTGACCCAATGCAGTCTGTATCACCACACACTCACACACACAACCATGTGTCAATAAAGCCCATACCAGCACACAAACTCACATGCACACACACACACACACTTGACTGTGACTGAAAACGCTTCCTGTACCAGCACACACACACACAAACACCTCACTGTGACTCAATACACAGCTTATATGAGCACACACATACACACACAGCTCACAGTGACTCAATACAGAGTCTATACCAGCACACACACACACACACACACACATATATGACTCACTGACTCAATGCACAGCCTGTACTGGCACACACACAAGTCTTGCTGTGACTCAATGCAGAGTCTAAACCAGCATACAAACACATGGCTCACTGTGACTCAATGTAATTCCTATGCCAGCACACACACACATAGACACATGCATGGCTCTCTCTGATTCAATGCACGTCCTATACCATCACATACACACACACACACACGCACAGTCACTGTGACACAATGCACAGCCTATACCACAACACCCATGCAAAGACACATATGCACGGCTCATTGTGACTCCATGCACACCCTATACTATCACATACACACATTCACACGTGGCTCATTTTGAATCAGTGCACAGTCTGTAGTTCCAGGTATACACACACAGACACACACCTCAGTGGCTCTATGCAAAGCCCATACCATCACACACACACACACATACACACACAGCTCACTGTGAATCAGTGTACAGTCTTCAGCTCCATGTACATACACACACAACACACCTTAGTGAATCAATGCAGAGACCATACCAGCATACACACACACATACACACAAATGAGACTCAATGCTCTGCCTATTCCAGCACACACACGCACACACACGGATCACTGTGATTCAATACCAGCCTGTATGTGCACACACACACACTCTCACACACACTGCCATGTGACTCAATGCAGTTTATACCACCACACTGACACACAGACACACACACACACCTCACTGTGACTCAATGCCAAGCCCATACAAGTAAACAGACACACACAACCATGGCTCACTGAGACTCAATGAACAGTGTATACTAGCACATACAAACACAAGGCTCAATGTGAGTCAATGCATAGCCTATACCCGCACACACACACACACACAGAAACACCCCTTAATGTGGTTCAGTGCACAGCCTATTGAAGTGCACACACACACACACACACACACACTGCTCAGTAATTCAATGCAAATCCCATATCAGTATACACATACATATACACTAACCTAGGTGTGACTCAATTCTCAGCCTATAGCAGCACACACACACACCTTACTCTGACTCCTGCAGACTCTACAGCACCAAATACACAAACACTAACACAGGGCTGGGATTCAATGCACAGTCCATACCAGCAAAGGCACACACACCACACCACACTGTGACTCAATGCTCAGATTATACCAGCACACACACACAGCTCACTGTGTCCTAGTGCACAGCATATAACATCACACACACACACACACACACCACACACTGTGACTCAATGCGCAGCCTGTACCTGCACATACACACAGACACACCTCACTGTGACAAAATGTGCAGCCTATACCAGCACACACACACAGACACACACACCTCAATGTGACACAATGGTCAGCCTATACCAGAACACGCAGAGACACACACACATCACTGTGACTCAATGCACAGACTATACCAGCGTGCACACAAACACACAGCACTCTGACTCAATGTACAATGTATACCAAAACATACAAGCATACACACACATCTCAGTGTGTTTCAAAGCACAGCCTATACCAGCACACACACATACACACCTGCACAGATACAGGATTCACTGTGACTCAATGCACAGCCTATAGAAGAACACACACACATACCAACGTGCACACACACATGGCTCACCGTGACTCAATCAATCACCTATACCAGCACATACACACATGACTCACTGTGACTCAATGCAGTCTTTCGCTCAACAGACACACACACCCCATTGAATCAATGAAAGCCCACCAACACACACCCTCTCATAGACACACACACATGGCTCACTGTGACTCAATGCACAGTCTGTATCACCACACACACACATACACCTCAGTTACTCAATGCAAAGACCATACGAGCACACACACACACACACATAACTGATTAAATGCTCCACACAAACTAGTGCACACACACACAGATATGCTCACTGTGATTCAAGGCACAGTCTATACGAGCACATTTACACACAAACAACTCATTTTCACACAATGCGCAGTCTACAGCAGCACACAGACACACATAACTCACTGTGACTCAATCCACAGCCTATATTATCACACAGACACACACAAGGCTCACTGTGACTCAATGACGTTTGTAGCACCACACACACAAACACACACATACACCTCAGTGGCTCAATGCAAACGCATACACTCACAGACACATACCTAACTGTGATTCAGTGCTCAACCTCTACCAGCACACACACGCACACACAGACACACACACACATGCATGGCTCATTCTGACATAATGTACAGTTCTTACCAGCACAAACACAAGCAACATATCTCACTGTAACTCAATGCTCAGACTGTACTTGCACACACACAAGGCTCCCTGTGAGTCAATGCACAGCCTATACCAGCAGAGACACACACACACTGCTCTCTATGACACAGTGCACATCCTGTACCATCACACACACACACAGCTTATTGTGATGCAATACAGACTCTACACAACCAAATACACACACACATGCACAGCTCACTGTGATTCCATGCAGACTCCATACCAGTGCACAAAAACACACAGCACACAACTCAGTGTGATTCAATGCTCACTTTATACCAAAACACACATAGACACACACACTGTTCTCCGTGACTCAGTGCACAGTCCATACCAGCACTGCACACACACTCACAGCTCACCTTGAATCAAAGCACAGCCTACCCCAGCAAACACACACACACAGTTCACTGTGACTCAATGCACAGGCTATACCAGCACACACACATATACACACACAGCTTACTGTGACACAATACAGTCTCTACACCACCAAATACACACAGACACACGCACAGCTCCATGTGATTCCATGCACATTCCATGCCAGTGCATACAGACACACAAAACACACCTCAGTTTGACTCAATGTTTACAGTATGTCAAAACATACATAGACAAACACACAGCTCCCTGTTACTCAGTGCACAGTGTATGCTAGCAGAGTTACACACACAAAGAAACACACATGGCTCACTGTGAATCAACACACAGCCTGTACCTCCACACACACACACATACAAACACTCACACACAGCTTAGTGTGACTCAATGCAAAGCATATACCACCACGTGCACTCACACAAACACTCACCTCCCTGTGACTCAGTGCATAGCATATAACATTCCACACACACACACACACCTCACTGTGACTGAATGCACAGCCTGTACCAGCACACACACATACAAAAACTCACACATGGTTGTGACTCAATGTACAATCCACACCAGCACATACACACACACGATACCTGTGTGAGTCAATGCTCAGTTTATACCAGCACAACCACACGGCTCACTGTGACTCAGTGCACAGTGTATGACATCAAACACACACACACACACATACACCTCGCTGTGACTCAATGCACAGCCTGTACCTGCACATAAACACACACACACATCACTGTGATGCGATATGCAGCCTATACCAGCACACACACACACACCAAATTCTGACTAAATGGTCAGCCTATATGAGAACACACAGACACACACATCCCTCACTGTAACACAATGCACAGTCTATACCAGCCTGCACATACTCACACGACACTGTGACTCAATGCACAATCTGTAATAGCCCACACACGCACTCATACACACCTTATTGTGAATCAATGCACAGTCTATATGTGAACACACACATACTAACATGCACTAACACATGTCTCACGGTGACTCAATCGCCTATACAAGCACACACACATGGCTCACTGTGAGTCAGTGCCCACTCCATACCAGCACCAAACACACAACACAGCTCACTGTGACTCAAGGCACAGTGTATGGCAGCACACACACACACAGACACACTCATACTCACATCTCATTGTGCCTCTAAGCCTGTGAAAACACACACACAATGAAACAAACACCCCTCACTGTGACTCACTGCACATCCTATACCAGTGCACTCACACACAACACACATGGCTGACTGTGAATCAATGCACACTCTATACCAGGACACACACACACACACACACGGCTCCCTGTGACTCAGTGCACAGGATATGCTAGCAGACATACACACACAGAGAAGCACATACGTCAAACTGTGAGTCAATCCACAGCCCATACCTCCACACACGCACATATACTGACACTCAAAAACTCAGCTCAGTGTGATTCAATGCAAATTCTATACCAGAAAATGCACACACACACACACACAAACCTCCACATGAATCAGTGCATAGCACATAACATCACACACATACACCTCACTGTGACTCAATGTGTTGCCTCTACCTGCACATACACTCACAAACAACTCAATATGACTCAATGTGCAGGCTGTACCAGCACACACACACATACATGTGCACACACACCTCAGTTTGCCTCAATTGTCAGCCTATACCAGAACACACAGACACACACACCTCTCACTCTGACTCAATGCACAACCTATACCAGCGTGCACACACACTCACATGGCACAGTGAATCAAGGCACAATTTTACCAGCACATGCACACACACCTCAGAGGGACTCAAAGCTCAGCCTATACCAGAACACACACACACACACACATGCACAGATGCAGACCTCACTGTGACTCTATGCACAGCCTATACCAGAACACACACACATACCAACACGCACTCACACATGGCTCACTGGTACTCAATCAACCGCCTATACCAGCACACACACACACAGCTTGCTGTGACCCAATGCAGTCTGTATCACCACACACTCACACACACAACCATGTGTCAATAAAGCCCATACCAGCACACAAACTCACAAGCGCACACACACACACCTGACTGTGACTGAAAACGCTTCCTGTACCAGCACACACACACACAAACACCTCACTGTGACTCAATGCACAGCCTATATGAGCACACACATACAAACACAGCTCACAGTGACTCAATACAGAGTCTATACCAGAACACACACACACACACACACACATATATGACTCACTGACTCAATGCACAGCCTGTACTGGCACACACACGTCTTGCTGTGACTCAATGCAGAGTCTAAACCAGCATACAAACACATGGCTCACTGTGACTCAATGTAATTCCTATGCCAGCACACACACACATAGACACATGCATGGCTCTCTCTGATTCAATGCACGTCCTATAACATCACATACACACACACACACGCAAAGTCACTGTGACACAATGCACAGCCTATACCACAACAGCCATGCAAAGACACATATGCACGGCTCATTGTGACTCCATGCACACCCTATACTATCACATACACACATTCACACGTGGCTCATTGTGAATCAATGCACAGTCTGTAGTTCCAGGTATACACACACAGACACACACCTCAGTGGCTCTATGCAAAGCCCATACCACCACACACACACACACATACACACACAGCTCACTGTGAATCAGTGTACAGTCTTCAGCTCCATGTACATACACACACAACACACCTTAGTGAATCAATGCAGAGACCATACCAGCATACACACACACATACACACACCTGAGACTCAATGCTCTGCCTATTCCAGCACACACACGCACACACACGGATCACTGTGATTCAATACCAGCCTGTATGTGCACACACACACACTCTCACACACACCGCCGTGTGACTCACTGCAGTTTATACCACCACACAGACACACACACATACCTCACTGTGACTCAATGCCAAGCCCATACATGTAAACAGACACACACAACCATGGCTCACTGAGACTCAATGAACAGTGTATACTAGCACATACAAACACAAGGCTCAATGTGAGTCAATGCATAGCCTATACCTGCACACAGACACAGAGAAACACCCCTTAATGTGGCTCAGTGCACAGCCTATTGCAGTGCACACACACACACACACACACACACACTGCTCAGTAATTCAATGCAAATCCCATATCAGTATACACATACACATACACTCACCTAGGTGTGACTCAATTCTCAGCCTATAGCAGCACACACACACACCTTACTCTGACTCATGCAGACTCTACAGCACCAAATACACAAACACTAACACAGGGCTGGGATTCAATGCACAGTCCATACCAGCACACCACACTGTGACTCAATGCTCAGATTATACCAGCACACACACACGGCTCACTGTGTCCTAGTGCACAGCATATAACATCACACACACACACACACCACACACTGTGACTCAATGCGCAGCCTGTACCTGCACATACACACAGACACACCTCACTGTGACAAAATGTGCAGCCTATACCAGCACACACACACAGACACACACACCTCAATGTGACATAATGGTCAGCCTATACCAGAACACGCAGACACACACACACATCACTGTGACTCAATGCACAGACTATACCAGCGTGCACACAAACACACAGCACTCTGACTCAATGTACAATGTATACCAAAACATACAAGCATACACACACACCTCAGTGTGTTTCAAAGCACAGCCTATACCAGCACACACACATACACACCTGCACAGATACAGGATTCACTGTGACTCAATGCACAGCCTATAGAAGAACACACACACATACCAACGTGCACACACACATGGCTCACCGTGACTCAATCAATCGCCTATACCAGCACATACACACATGACTCACTGTGACTCAATGCAGTCTTTCGCACAACAGACACACACACCCCATTGAATCAATGAAAGCCCACCAACACACACCCTCTCATAGACACACACACATGGCTCACTGTGACTCAATGCACAGTCTGTATCACCACACACACACATACACCTCAGTTACTCAATGCAAAGACCATACGAGCACACACACACACACACATAACTGATTAAATGCTCCACACAAACTAGTGCACACACACACAGATATGCTCACTGTGATTCAAGGCACAGTCTATACGAGCACATTTACACACAAACAACTCATTTTCACACAATGCGCAGTCTACAGCAGCACACAGACACACATAACTCACTGTGACTCAATCCACAGCCTATATTATCACACAGACACACACAAGGCTCACTGTGACTCAATGACGTTTGTAGCACCACACACACACACACACAAACACACACATACACCTCAGTGGCTCAATGCAAACGCATACACTCACAGACACATACCTAACTGTGATTCAGTGCTCAACCTCTACCAGCACACACACGCACACACAGACACACACACACATGCATGGCTCATTCTGACATAATGTACAGTTCTTACCAGCACAAACACAAGCAACATATCTCACTGTAACTCAATGCTCAGACTGTACTTGCACACACACAAGGCTCCCTGTGAGTCAATGCACAGCCTATACCAGCAGAGACACACACACACTGCTCTCTATGACACAGTGCACATCCTGTACCATCACACACACACACAGCTTATTGTGATGCAATACAGACTCTACACAACCAAATACACACACACATGCACAGCTCACTGTGATTCCATGCAGACTCCATACCAGTGCACAAAAACACACAGCACACAACTCAGTGTGATTCAATGCTCACTTTATACCAAAACACACATAGACACACACACTGTTCTCTGTGACTCAGTGCACAGTCCATACCAGCACTGCACACACACTCACAGCTCACCTTGAATCAAAGCACAGCCTACCCCAGCAAACACACACACACAGTTCACTGTGACTCAATGCACAGGCTATACCAGCACACACACATATACACACACAGCTTACTGTGACACAATACAGTCTCTACACCACCAAATACACACAGACACACGCACAGCTCCATGTGATTCCATGCACATTCCATGCCAGTGCATACAGACACACAAAACACACCTCAGTTTGACTCAATGTTTACAGTATGTCAAAACATACATAGACAAACACACAGCTCCCTGTTACTCAGTGCACAGTGTATGCTAGCAGAGTTACACACACAAAGAAACACACATGGCTCACTGTGAATCAACACACAGCCTGTACCTCCACACACACACACATACAAACACTCACACACAGCTTAGTGTGACTCAATGCAAAGCATATACCACCACGTGCACTCACACAAACACTCACCTCCCTGTGACTCAGTGCATAGCATATAACATTCCACACACACACACACACCTCACTGTGACTGAATGCACAGCCTGTACCAGCACACACACATACAAAAACTCACACATGGTTGTGACTCAATGTACAATCCACACCAGCACATACACACACACGATACCTGTGTGAGTCAATGCTCAGTTTATACCAGCACAACCACACGGCTCACTGTGACTCAGTGCACAGCGTATGACATCAAACACACACACACACACATACACCTCGCTGTGACTCAATGCACAGCCTGTACCTGCACATAAACACACACACACATCACTGTGATGCGATATGCAGCCTATACCAGCACACACACACACACCAAATTCTGACTAAATGGTCAGCCTATATGAGAACACACAGACACACACATCCCTCACTGTAACACAATGCACAGTCTATACCAGCCTGCACATACTCACACGACACTGTGACTCAATGCACAATCTGTAATAGCCCACACACGCACTCATACACACCTTATTGTGAATCAATGCACAGCCTATATGTGAACACACACATACTAACATGCACTAACACATGTCTCACGGTGACTCAATCGCCTATACAAGCACACACACATGGCTCACTGTGAGTCAGTGCCCACTCCATACCAGCACCAAACACACAACACAGCTCACTGTGACTCAAGGCACAGTGTATGGCAGCACACACACACACAGACACACTCATACTCACATCTCATTGTGCCTCTAAGCCTGTGAAAACACACACACAATGAAACAAACACCCCTCACTGTGACTCACTGCACATCCTATACCAGTGCACTCACACACAACACACATGGCTGACTGTGAATCAATGCACACTCTATACCAGGACACACACACACACACACACACGGCTCCCTGTGACTCAGTGCACAGGATATGCTAGCAGACATACACACACAGAGAAGCACATACGTCAAACTGTGAGTCAATCCACAGCCCATACCTCCACACACGCACATATACTGACACTCAAAAACTCAGCTCAGTGTGATTCAATGCAAATTCTATACCAGAAAATGCACACACACACACACACAAACCTCCACATGAATCAGTGCATAGCACATAACATCACACACATACACCTCACTGTGACTCAATGTGTTGCCTCTACCTGCACATACACTCACAAACAACTCAATATGACTCAATGTGCAGGCTGTACCAGCACACACACACATACATGTGCACACACACCTCAGTTTGCCTCAATTGTCAGCCTATACCAGAACACACAGACACACACACCTCTCACTCTGACTCAATGCACAACCTATACCAGCGTGCACACACACTCACATGGCACAGTGAATCAAGGCACAATTTTACCAGCACATGCACACACACCTCAGAGGGACTCAAAGCTCAGCCTATACCAGAACACACACACACACACACATGCACAGATGCAGACCTCACTGTGACTCTATGCACAGCCTATACCAGAACACACACACATACCAACACGCACTCACACATGGCTCACTGGTACTCAATCAACCGCCTATACAAGCACACACACACACAGCTTGCTGTGACCCAATGCAGTCTGTATCACCACACACTCACACACACAACCATGTGTCAATAAAGCCCATACCAGCACACAAACTCACAAGCGCACACACACACACCTGACTGTGACTGAAAACGCTTCCTGTACCAGCACACACACACACAAACACCTCACTGTGACTCAATGCACAGCCTATATGAGCACACACATACAAACACAGCTCACAGTGACTCAATACAGAGTCTATACCAGCACACACACACACACACACACACATATATGACTCACTGACTCAATGCACAGCCTGTACTGGCACACACACGTCTTGCTGTGACTCAATGCAGAGTCTAAACCAGCATACAAACACATGGCTCACTGTGACTCAATGTAATTCCTATGCCAGCACACACACACATAGACACATGCATGGCTCTCTCTGATTCAATGCACGTCCTATAACATCACATACACACACACACATGCAAAGTCACTGTGACACAATGCACAGCCTATACCACAACACCCATGCAAAGACACATATGCACGGCTCATTGTGACTCCATGCACACCCTATACTATCACATACACACATTCACACGTGGCTCATTGTGAATCAATGCACAGTCTGTAGTTCCAGGTATACACACACAGACACACACCTCAGTGGCTCTATGCAAAGCCCATACCACCACACACACACACACATACACACACAGCTCACTGTGAATCAGTGTACAGTCTTCAGCTCCATGTACATACACACACAACACACCTTAGTGAATCAATGCAGAGACCATACCAGCATACACACACACATACACACACCTGAGACTCAATGCTCTGCCTATTCCAGCACACACACGCACACACACGGATCACTGTGATTCAATACCAGCCTGTATGTGCACACACACACACTCTCACACACACCGCCGTGTGACTCACTGCAGTTTATACCACCACACAGACACACAGACACACACACATACCTCACTGTGACTCAATGCCAAGCCCATACATGTAAACAGACACACACAACCATGGCTCACTGAGACTCAATGAACAGTGTATACTAGCACATACAAACACAAGGCTCAATGTGAGTCAATGCATAGCCTATACCTGCACACAGACACAGAGAAACACCCCTTAATGTGGCTCAGTGCACAGCCTATTGCAGTGCACACACACACACACACACACACACTGCTCAGTAATTCAATGCAAATCCCATATCAGTATACACATACACATACACTCACCTAGGTGTGACTCAATTCTCAGCCTATAGCAGCACACACACACACCTTACTCTGACTCATGCAGACTCTACAGCACCAAATACACAAACACTAACACAGGGCTGGGATTCAATGCACAGTCCATACCAGCACACCACACTGTGACTCAATGCTCAGATTATACCAGCACACACACACGGCTCACTGTGTCCTAGTGCACAGCATATAACATCACACACACACACACACCACACACTGTGACTCAATGCGCAGCCTGTACCTGCACATACACACAGACACACCTCACTGTGACAAAATGTGCAGCCTATACCAGCACACACACACAGACACACACACCTCAATGTGACATAATGGTCAGCCTATACCAGAACACGCAGACACACACACACATCACTGTGACTCAATGCACAGACTATACCAGCATGCACACAAACACACAGCACTCTGACTCAATGTACAATGTATACCAAAACATACAAGCATACACACACACCTCAGTGTGTTTCAAAGCACAGCCTATACCAGCACACACACATACACACCTGCACAGATACAGGATTCACTGTGACTCAATGCACAGCCTATAGAAGAACACACACACATACCAACGTGCACACACACATGGCTCACCGTGACTCAATCAATCGCCTATACCAGCACATACACACATGACTCACTGTGACTCAATGCAGTCTTTCGCACAACAGACACACACACCCCATTGAATCAATGAAAGCCCACCAACACACACCCTCTCATAGACACACACACATGGCTCACTGTGACTCAATGCACAGTCTGTATCACCACACACACACATACACCTCAGTTACTCAATGCAAAGACCATACGAGCACACACACACACACACATAACTGATTAAATGCTCCACACAAACTAGTGCACACACACACAGATATGCTCACTGTGATTCAAGGCACAGTCTATACGAGCACATTTACACACAAACAACTCATTTTCACACAATGCGCAGTCTACAGCAGCACACAGACACACATAACTCACTGTGACTCAATCCACAGCCTATATTATCACACAGACACACACAAGGCTCACTGTGACTCAATGACGTTTGTAGCACCACACACACACACACAAACACACACATACACCTCAGTGGCTCAATGCAAACGCATACACTCACAGACACATACCTAACTGTGATTCAGTGCTCAACCTCTACCAGCACACACACGCACACACAGACACACACACACATGCATGGCTCATTCTGACATAATGTACAGTTCTTACCAGCACAAACACAAGCAACATATCTCACTGTAACTCAATGCTCAGACTGTACTTGCACACACACAAGGCTCCCTGTGAGTCAATGCACAGCCTATACCAGCAGAGACACACACACACTGCTCTCTATGACACAGTGCACATCCTGTACCATCACACACACACAGCTTATTGTGATGCAATACAGACTCTACACAACCAAATACACACACACATGCACAGCTCACTGTGATTCCATGCAGACTCCATACCAGTGCACAAAAACACACAGCACACAACTCAGTGTGATTCAATGCTCATTTTATACCAAAACACACATAGACACACACACCGTTCTCTGTGACTCAGTGCACAGTCCATACCAGCACTGCACACACACTCACAGCTCACCTTGAATCAAAGCACAGCCTACCCCAGCAAACACACACACACAGTTCACTGTGACTCAATGCACAGGCTATACCAGCACACACACATATACACACACAGCTTACTGTGACACAATACAGTCTCTACACCACCAAATACACACAGACACACGCACAGCTCCATGTGATTCCATGCACATTCCATGCCAGTGCATACAGACACACAAAACACACCTCAGTTTGACTCAATGCTCACAGTATGTCAAAACATACATAGACAAACACACGGCTCCCTGTTACTCAGTGCACAGTGTATGCTAGCAGAGTTACACACACAAAGAAACACACATGGCTCACTGTGAATCAACACACAGCCTGTACCTCCACACACACACACATACAAACACTCACACACAGCTTAGTGTGACTCAATGCAAAGCATATACCACCACGTGCACTCACACAAACACTCACCTCCCTGTGACTCAGTGCATAGCATATAACATTCCACACACACACACCTCACTGTGACTGAATGCACAGCCTGTACCAGCACACACACATACAAAAACTCACACATGGTTGTGACTCAATGTACAATCCACACCAGCACATACACACACACGATACCTGTGTGAGTCAATGCTCAGTTTATACCAGCACAACCACACGGCTCACTGTGACTCAGTGCACAGCGTATGACATCACACACACACACACACACACATACACCTCGCTGTGACTCAATGCACAGCCTGTACCTGCACATAAACACACACACACATCACTGTGATGCGATATGCAGCCTATACCAGCACACACACACACACCAAAGTCTGACTAAATGGTCAGCCTATATGAGAACACACAGACACACACATCCCTCACTGTGACACAATGCACAGTCTATACCAGCCTGCACACACTCACACGACACTGTGACTCAATGCACAATCTGTAATAGCCCACACACGCACTCATACACACCTTATTGTGAATCAATGCACAGCCTATATGTGAACACACACATACTAACATGCACTCACACATGTCTCACGGTGACTCAATCGCCTATACAAGCACACACACATGGCTCACTGTGAGTCAGTGCCCACTCCATACCAGCACCAAACACACAACACAGCTCACTGTGACTCAAGGCACAGTGTATGGCAGCACACACACACACAGACACACTCATACCCACATCTCATTGTGCCTCTAAGCCTGTGAAAGCACACACACAATGAAACAAACACCCCTCACTGTGACTCACTGCACATCCTATACCAGTGCACTCACACACACACACACATGGCTGACTGTGAATCAATGCACACTCTATACCAGGACACACACACACACACACACACACGGCTCCCTGTGACTCAGTGCACAGGATATGCTAGCAGACATACACACACAGAGAAGCACATACGTCAAACTGTGAGTCAATCCACAGCCCATACCTCCACACACGCACATATAGTGACACTCAAAAACTCAGCTCAGTGTGATTCAATGCAAATTCTATACCAGAAAATGCACACACACACACACACAAACCTCCCCATGAATCAGTGCATAGCACATAACATCACACACATACACCTCACTGTGACTCAATGTGTTGCCTCTACCTGCACATACACTCACAAACAACTCAATATGACTCAATGTGCAGGCTGTACCAGCACACACACACATAAATGTGCACACACACCTCAGTTTGCCTCAATTGTCAGCCTATACCAGAACACACAGACACACACACCTCTCACTCTGACTCAATGCACAACCTATACCAGCGTGCACACACACTCACATGGCACAGTGAATCAAGGCACAATTTTACCAGCACATGCACACACACCTCAGAGGGACTCAAAGCTCAGCCTATACCAGAACACACACACACACACACATGCACAGATGCAGACCTCACTGCGACTCTATGCACAGCCTATACCAGAACACACACACATACCAACACGCACTCACACAAGGCTCACTGGTACTCAATCAACCGCCTATACAAGCACACACACACACAGCTTGCTGTGACCCAATGCAGTCTGTATCACCACACACTCACACACACAACCATGTGTCAATAAAGCCCATACCAGCACACAAACTCACATGCACACACACACACACACACCTGACGGTGACTGAGAACGCTTCCTGTACCAGCACACACACACACAAACACCTCACTGTGAATCAATGCACAGCTATTATCAGCACACACATACACACACAGCTCACAGTGACTCAATACACAGTTTATACCAGCACACACACACACACACACACATATATGACTCACTGACTCAATGCACAGCCTGTACTGGCACACACACAAGTCTTGCTGTGACTCAATGCAGAGTCTAAACCAGCATACAAACACATGGCTCACTGTGACTCAATGTAATGCCTATGCCAGCACACACACACATAGACACATGCATGGCTCTCTCTGATTCAATGCACGTCCTATACCATCACATACACACACAAACACACGCACAGTCACTGTGACACTATGCACAGCCTATACCACAACACCCATGCAAAGACACATATGCACGGCTCATTGTGACTCCATGCACACCCTATACTATCACATACACACATTCACACGTGGCTCATTGTGAATCAATGCACAGTCTGTAGTTCCAGGTATACACACACAGACACACACCTCAGTGACTCAATGCAAAGCCCATACCATCACACACACACACACATACACACACAGCTCACTGTGAATCAGTGTACAGTCTTCAGCTCCATGTACATACACACACAACACACCTTAGTGAATCAATGCAGAGACCATACCAGCATACACACACACATACACACACCTGAGACTCAATGCTCTGCCTATTCCAGCACACACACGCACACACACGGATCACTGTGATTCAATACCAGCCTGTATGTGCACACACACACACTCTCACACACACTGCCATGTGACTCAATGCAGTTTATACCACCACACTGACACACAGACACACACACACACCTCACTGTGACTCAATGCCAAGCCCATACAAGTAAACAGACACACACAACCATGGCTCACTGAGACTCAATGAACAGTGTATACTAGCACATACAAACACAAGGCTCAATGTGAGTCAATGCATAGCCTATACCCGCACATACACACACACAGAAACACCCCTTAATGTGGCTCAGTGCACAGCCTATTGAAGTGCACACACACACACACACACACACACTGCTCAGTAATTCAATGCAAATCCCATATCAGTATACACATACATATACACTCACCTAGGTGTGACTCAATTCTGAGCCTATAGCAGCACACACACACACCTTACTCTGACTCCTGCAGACTCTACAGCACCAAATACACAAACAGTAACACAGGGCTGGGATTCAATGCACAGTCCATACCAGCAAAGGCACACACACCACACCACACTGTGACTCAATGCTCAGATTATACCAGCACACACACACAGCTCACTGTGTCCTAGTGCACAGCATATAACATCACACACACACACACACCACACACTGTGACTCAATGCGCAGCCTGTACCTGCACATACACACAGACACACCTCACTGTGACAAAATGTGCAGCCTATACCAGCACACACACACAGACACACACACCTCAATGTGACATAATGGTCAGCCTATACCAGAACACGCAGACACACACACACATCACTGTGACTCAATGCACAGACTATACCAGCGTGCACACAAACACACAGCACTCTGACTCAATGTACAATGTATACCAAAACATACAAGCATACACACACACCTCAGTGTGTTTCAAAACACAGCCTATACCAGCACACACACATACACACCTGCACAGATACAGGATTCACTGTGACTCAATGCACAGCCTATAGAAGAACACACACACATACCAACGTGCACACACACATGGCTCACCGTGACTCAATCAATCGCCTATACCAGCACATACACACATGACTCACTGTGACTCAATGCAGTCTTTCGCACAACAGACACACACACCCCATTGAATCAATGAAAGCCCACCAACACACACCCTCTCATACACACACACACATGGCTCACTGTGACTCAATGCACAGTCTGTATCACCACACACACACATACACCTCAGTTACTCAATGCAAAGACCATACGAGCACACACACACACACACATAACTGATTAAATGCTCCACACAAACTAGTGCACACACACACAGATATGCTCACTGTGATTCAAGGCACAGTCTATACGAGCACATTTACACACAAACAACTCATTTTCACACAATGCGCAGTCTACAGCAGCACACAGACACACATAACTCACTGTGACTCAATCCACAGCCTATATTATCACACAGACACACACAAGGCTCACTGTGACTCAATGACGTTTGTAGCACCACACACACACACACAAACACACACACACACCTCAGTGGCTCAATGCAAACACATACACTCACAGACACATACCTAACTGTGATTCAGTGCTCAACCTCTACCAGCACACACACGCACACACAGACACACACACACATGCATGGCTCATTCTGACATAATGTACAGTTCTTACCAGCACAAACACAAGCAACATATCTCACTGTAACTCAATGCTCAGACTGTACTTGCACACACACAAGGCTCCCTGTGAGTCAATGCACAGCCTATACCAGCAGAGACACACACACACTGCTCTCTATGACACAGTGCACATCCTGTACCATCACACACACACACAGCTTATTGTGATGCAATACAGACTCTACACAACCAAATACACACACACATGCACAGCTCACTGTGATTCCATGCAGACTCCATACCAGTGCACAAAAACACACAGCACACAACTCAGTGTGATTCAATGCTCACTTTATACCAAAACACACATAGACACACACACCGTTCTCTGTGACTCAGTGCACAGTCCATACCAGCACTGCACACACACTCACAGCTCACCTTGAATCAAAGCACAGCCTACCCCAGCAAACACACACACACAGTTCACTGTGACTCAATGCACAGGCTATACCAGCACACACACATATACACACACAGCTTACTGCGACACAATACAGTCTCTACACCACCAAATACACACAGACACATGCACAGCTCCATGTGATTCCATGCACATTCCATGCCAGTGCATACAGACACACAAAACACACCTCAGTTTGACTCAATGCTCACAGTATGTCAAAACATACATAGACAAACACACGGCTCCCTGTTACTCAGTGCACAGGATATGCTAGCAGACATACACACACAGAGAAGCACATACGTCAAACTGTGAGTCAATCCACAGCCCATACCTCCACACACGCACATATACTGACACTCAAAAACTCAGCTCAGTGTGATTCAATGCAAATACTATACCAGAAAATGCACACACACACACACACAAACCTCCCCATGAGTCAGTGCATAGCACATAACATCACACACATACACCTCACTGTGACTCAATGTGTTGCCTCTACCTGCACATACACTCACAAACAACTCAATATGACTCAATGTGCAGGCTGTACCAGCACACACACACATACATGTGCACACACACCTCAGTTTGCCTCAATTGTCAGCCTATACCAGAACACACAGACACACACACCTCTCACTCTGACTCAATGCACAACCTATACCAGCGTGCACACACACTCACATGGCACAGTGAATCAAGGCACAATTTTACCAGCACATGCACACACACCTCAGAGGGACTCAAAGCTCAGCCTATACCAGAACACACACACACACACACATGCACAGATGCAGACCTCACTGTGACTCTATGCACAGCCTATACCAGAACACACACACATACCAACACGCACTCACACATGGCTCACTGGTACTCAATCAACCGCCTATACAAGCACACACACACACAGCTTGCTGTGACCCAATGCAGTCTGTATCACCACACACTCACACACACAACCATGTGTCAATAAAGCCCATACCAGCACACAAACTCACATGCGCACACACACACACACCTGACTGTGACTGAAAACGCTTCCTGTACCAGCACACACACACACAAACACCTCACTGTGACTCAATGCACAGCCTATATGAGCACACACATACACACACAGCTCACAGTGACTCAATACAGAGTCTATACCAGCAAACACACACACACACACATATATTACTCACTGACTCAATGCACAGCCTGTACTGGCACACACACAAGATTTGCTGTGACTCAATGCAGAGTCTAAACCAGCATACAAACACATGGTTCACTGTGACTCAATGTAATGCCTATGCCAGCACACACACACAGAGACACATGCATGGCTCTCTCTGATTCAATGCACGTCCTATACCATCACATACACACACACACACACACGCACAGTCACTGTGACACAATGCACAGCCTATACCACAACACCCATGCAAAGACACATATGCACGGCTCATTGTGACTCCATGCACACCCTATACTATCACATACACACATTCACACGTGGCTCATTGTGAATCAATGCACAGTCTGTAGTTCCAGGTATACACACACAGACACACACCTCAGTGACTCAATGCAAAACCCATACCATCACACACACACACACATACACACACAGCTCACTGTGAATCAGTGTACAGTCTTCAGCTCCATGTACATACACACACAACACACCTTAGTGAATCAATGCAGAGACCATACCAGCATACACACACACATACACACACCTGAGACTCAATGCTCTGCCTATTCCAGCACACACACGCACACACACGTATCACTGTGATTCAATACCAGCCTGTATGTGCACACACACACACTCTCACACACACCGCCGTGTGACTCAATGCAGTTTATACCACCGCACAGACACACAGACACACACACACACCTCACTGTGACTCAATGCCAAGCCCATACATGTAAACAGACACACACAACCATGGCTCACTGAGACTCAATGAACAGTGTATACTAGCACATACAAACACAAGGCTCAATGTGAGTCAATGCATAGCCTATACCTGCACACAGACACAGAGAAACACCCCTTAATGTGGCTCAGTGCACAGCCTATTGCAGTGCACACACACACACACACACACACTGCTCAGTAATTCAATGCAAATCCCATATCAGTATACACATACACATACACTCACCTAGGTGTGACTCAATTCTCAGCCTATAGCAGCACACACACACACCTTACTCTGACTCATGCAGACTCTACAGCACCAAATACACAAACACTAACACAGGGCTGGGATTCAATGCACAGTCCATACCAGCACACCACACTGTGACTCAATGCTCAGATTATACCAGCACACACACACGGCTCACTGTGTCCTAGTGCACAGCATATAACATCACACACACACACACACCACACACTGTGACTCAATGCGCAGCCTGTACCTGCACATACACACACACACACCTCACTGTGACAAAATGTGCAGCCTATACCAGCACACACACACAGACACACACACCTCAATGTGACATAATGGTCAGCCTATACCAGAACACGCAGACGCACACACACATCACTGTGACTCAATGCACAGACTATACCAGCGTGCACACAAACACACAGCACTCTGACTCAATGTACAATGTATACCAAAACATACAAGCATACACACACACCTCAGTGTGTTTCAAAGCACAGCCTATACCAGCACACACACATACACACCTGCACAGATACAGGATTCACTGTGACTCAATGCACAGCCTATAGAAGAACACACACACATACCAACGTGCACACACACATGGCTCACCGTGACTCAATCAATCGCCTATACCAGCACATACAAACATGGCTCACTGTGACTCAATGCACAGTCTGTATCACCACACACACACATACACCTCAGTTACTCAATGCAAAGACCATACGAGCACACACACACACACACATAACTGATTAAATGCTCCACACAAACTAGTGCACACACACACAGATATGCTCACTGTGATTCAAGGCACAGTCTATACGAGCACATTTACACACAAACAACTCATTTTCACACAATGCGCAGTCTACAGCAGCACACAGACACACATAACTCACTGTGACTCAATCCACAGCCTATATTATCACACAGACACACACAAGGCTCACTGTGACTCAATGACGTTTGTAGCACCACACACACACACACAAACACACACACACACCTCAGTGGCTCAATGCAAACGTATACACTCACAGACACATACCTAACTGTGATTCAGTGCTCAACCTCTACCAGCACACACACGCACACACAGACACACACACACATGCATGGCTCATTCTGACATAATGTACAGTTCTTACCAGCACAAACACAAGCAACATATCTCACTGTAACTCAATGCTCAGACTGTACTTGCACACACACAAGGCTCCCTGTGAGTCAATGCACAGCCTATACCAGCAGAGACACACACACACTGCTCTCTATGACACAGTGCACATCCTGTACCATCACACACACACACAGCTTATTGTGATGCAATACAGACTCTACACAACCAAATACACACACACATGCACAGCTCACTGTGATTCCATGCAGACTCCATACCAGTGCACAAAAACACACAGCACACAACTCAGTGTGATTCAATGCTCACTTTATACCAAAACACACATAGACACACACACCGTTCTCTGTGACTCAGTGCACAGTCCATACCAGCACTGCACACACACTCACAGCTCACCTTGAATCAAAGCACAGCCTACCCCAGCAAACACACACACACAGTTCACTGTGACTCAATGCACAGGCTATACCAGCACACACACATATACACACACAGCTTACTGTGACACAATACAGTCTCTACACCACCAAATACACACAGACACACGCACAGCTCCATGTGATTCCATGCACATTCCATGCCAGTGCATACAGACACACAAAACACACCTCAGTTTGACTCAATGCTTACAGTATGTCAAAACATACATAGACAAACACACAGCTCCCTGTTACTCAGTGCACAGTGTATGCTAGCAGAGTTACACACACAAAGAAACACACATGGCTCACTGTGAATCAACACACAGCCTGTACCTCCACACACACACACATACAAACACTCACACACAGCTTAGTGTGACTCAATGCAAAGCATATACCACCACGTGCACTCACACAAACACTCACCTCCCTGTGACTCAGTGCATAGCATATAACATTCCACACACACACACACACCTCACTGTGACTGAATGCACAGCCTGTACCAGCACACACACATACAAAAACTCACACATGGTTGTGACTCAATGTACAATCCACACCAGCACATACACACACACGATACCTGTGTGAGTCAATGCTCAGTTTATACCAGCACAACCACACGGCTCACTGTGACTCAGTGCACAGCGTATGACATCACACACACACACACACACACACATACACCTCGCTGTGACTCAATGCACAGCCTGTACCTGCGCATAAACACACACACACATCACTGTGATGCCATATGCAGCCTATACCAGCACACACACACACACCAAAGTCTGACTAAATGGTCAGCCTATATGAGAACACACAGACACACACATCCGTCACTGTGACACAATGCACAGTCTATACCAGCCTGCACACACTCACACGACACTGTGACTCAATGCACAATCTGTAATAGCCCACACACGCACTCATACACACCTTATTGTGAATCAATGCACAGCCTATATGTGAACACACACATACTAACATGCACTCACACATGTCTCACGGTGACTCAATCACCTATACAAGCACACACACATGGCTCACTGTGAGTCAGTGCCCACTCCATACCAGCACCAAACACACAACACAGCTCACTGTGACTCAAGGCACAGTGTATGGCAGCACACACACACACAGACACACTCATACCCACATCTCATTGTGCCTCTAAGCCTGTGAAAGCACACACACAATGAAACAAACACCCCTCACTGTGACTCACTGCACATCCTATACCAGTGCACTCACACACACACACACATGGCTGACTGTGAATCAATGCACACTCTATACCAGGACACACTCACACACACACACACAGACACACAGCTCCCTGTGACTCAGTGCACAGGATATGCTAGCAGACATACACACACAGAGAAGCACATACGTCAAACTGTGAGTCAATCCACAGCCCATACCTCCACACACGCACATATACTGACACTCAAAAACTCAGCTCAGTGTGATTCAATGCAAATTCTATACCAGAAAATGCACACACACACACACACAAACCTCCCCATGAATCAGTGCATAGCACATAACATCACACACATACACCTCACTGTGACTCAATGTGTTGCCTCTACCTGCACATACACTCACAAACAACTCAATATGACTCAATGTGCAGGCTGTACCAGCACACACACACATACATGTGCACACACACCTCAGTTTGCCTCAATTGTCAGCCTATACCAGAACACACAGACACACACACCTCTCACTCTGACTCAATGCACAACCTATACCAGCGTGCACACACACTCACATGGCACAGTGAATCAAGGCACAATTTTACCAGCACATGCACACACACCTCAGAGGGACTCAAAGCTCAGCCTATACCAGAACACACACACACACACACATGCACAGATGCAGACCTCACTGTGACTCTATGCACAGCCTATACCAGAACACACACACATACCAACACGCACTCACACATGGCTCACTGGTACTCAATCAACCGCCTATACAAGCACACACACACACAGCTTGCTGTGACCCAATGCAGTCTGTATCACCACACACTCACACACACAACCATGTGTCAATAAAGCCCATACCAGCACACAAACTCACATGCGCACACACACACACACCTGACTGTGACTGAAAACGCTTCCTGTACCAGCACACACACACACAAACACCTCACTGTGACTCAATGCACAGCCTATATGAGCACACACATACACACACAGCTCACAGTGACTCAATACAGAGTCTATACCAGCAAACACACACACACACACATATATTACTCACTGACTCAATGCACAGCCTGTACTGGCACACACACAAGATTTGCTGTGACTCAATGCAGAGTCTAAACCAGCATACAAACACATGGTTCACTGTGACTCAATGTAATGCCTATGCCAGCACACACACACAGAGACACATGCATGGCTCTCTCTGATTCAATGCACGTCCTATACCATCACATACACACACACACACACACGCACAGTCACTGTGACACAATGCACAGCCTATACCACAACACCCATGCAAAGACACATATGCACGGCTCATTGTGACTCCATGCACACCCTATACTATCACATACACACATTCACACGTGGCTCATTGTGAATCAATGCACAGTCTGTAGTTCCAGGTATACACACACAGACACACACCTCAGTGACTCAATGCAAAACCCATACCATCACACACACACACACATACACACACAGCTCACTGTGAATCAGTGTACAGTCTTCAGCTCCATGTACATACACACACAACACACCTTAGTGAATCAATGCAGAGACCATACCAGCATACACACACACATACACACACCTGAGACTCAATGCTCTGCCTATTCCAGCACACACACGCACACACACGGATCACTGTGATTCAATACCAGCCTGTATGTGCACACACACACACTCTCACACACACCGCCGTGTGACTCAATGCAGTTTATACCACCGCACAGACACACAGACACACACACACACCTCACTGTGACTCAATGCCAAGCCCATACATGTAAACAGACACACACAACCATGGCTCACTGAGACTCAATGAACAGTGTATACTAGCACATACAAACACAAGGCTCAATGTGAGTCAATGCATAGCCTATACCTGCACACAGACACAGAGAAACACCCCTTAATGTGGCTCAGTGCACAGCCTATTGCAGTGCACACACACACACACACACACACTGCTCAGTAATTCAATGCAAATCCCATATCAGTATACACATACACATACACTCACCTAGGTGTGACTCAATTCTCAGCCTATAGCAGCACACACACACACCTTACTCTGACTCATGCAGACTCTACAGCACCAAATACACAAACACTAACACAGGGCTGGGATTCAATGCACAGTCCATACCAGCACACCACACTGTGACTCAATGCTCAGATTATACCAGCACACACACACGGCTCACTGTGTCCTAGTGCACAGCATATAACATCACACACACACACACACCACACACTGTGACTCAATGCGCAGCCTGTACCTGCACATACACACACACACACCTCACTGTGACAAAATGTGCAGCCTATACCAGCACACACACACAGACACACACACCTCAATGTGACATAATGGTCAGCCTATACCAGAACACGCAGACGCACACACACATCACTGTGACTCAATGCACAGACTATACCAGCGTGCACACAAACACACAGCACTCTGACTCAATGTACAATGTATACCAAAACATACAAGCATACACACACACCTCAGTGTGTTTCAAAGCACAGCCTATACCAGCACACACACATACACACCTGCACAGATACAGGATTCACTGTGACTCAATGCACAGCCTATAGAAGAACACACACACATACCAACGTGCACACACACATGGCTCACCGTGACTCAATCAATCGCCTATACCAGCACATACAAACATGGCTCACTGTGACTCAATGCACAGTCTGTATCACCACACACACACATACACCTCAGTTACTCAATGCAAAGACCATACGAGCACACACACACACACACATAACTGATTAAATGCTCCACACAAACTAGTGCACACACACACAGATATGCTCACTGTGATTCAAGGCACAGTCTATACGAGCACATTTACACACAAACAACTCATTTTCACACAATGCGCAGTCTACAGCAGCACACAGACACACATAACTCACTGTGACTCAATCCACAGCCTATATTATCACACAGACACACACAAGGCTCACTGTGACTCAATGACGTTTGTAGCACCACACACACACACACAAACACACACAGACACCTCAGTGGCTCAATGCAAAAGCATACACTCACAGACACATACCTAACTGTGATTCAGTGCTCAACCTCTACAAGCACACACACGCACACACAGACACACACACACATGCATGGCTCATTCTGACATAATGTACAGTTCTTACCAGCACAAACACAAGCAACATATCTCACTGTAACTCAATGCTCAGACTGTACTTGCACACACACAAGGCTCCCTGTGAGTCAATGCACAGCCTATACCAGCAGAGACACACACACACTGCTCTCTATGACACAGTGCACATCCTGTACCATCACACACACACACAGCTTATTGTGATGCAATACAGACTCTACACAACCAAATACACACACACATGCACAGCTCACTGTGATTCCATGCAGACTCCATACCAGTGCACAAAAACACACAGCACACAACTCAGTGTGATTCAATGCTCACTTTATACCAAAACACACATAGACACACACACCGTTCTCTGTGACTCAGTGCACAGTCCATACCAGCACTGCACACACACTCACAGCTCACCTTGAATCAAAGCACAGCCTACCCCAGCAAACACACACACACAGTTCACTGTGACTCAATGCACAGGCTATACCAGCACACACACATATACACACACAGCTTACTGTGACACAATACAGTCTCTACACCACCAAATACACACAGACACACGCACAGCTCCATGTGATCCCATGCACATTCCATGCCAGTGCATACAGACACACAAAACACACCTCAGTTTGACTCAATGCTTACAGTATGTCAAAACATACATAGACAAACACACAGCTCCCTGTTACTCAGTGCACAGTGTATGCTAGCAGAGTTACACACACAAAGAAACACACATGGCTCACTGTGAATCAACACACAGCCTGTACCTCCACACACACACACAAACACTCACACACAGCTTAGTGTGACTCAATGCAAAGCATATACCACCACGTGCACTCACACAAACACTCACCTCCCTGTGACTCAGTGCATAGCATATAACATTCCACACACACACACACACCTCACTGTGACTGAATGCACAGCCTGTACCAGCACACACACATACAAAAACTCACACATGGTTGTGACTCAATGTACAATCCACACCAGCACATACACACACACGATACCTGTGTGAGTCAATGCTCAGTTTATACCAGCACAACCACACGGCTCACTGTGACTCAGTGCACAGCGTATGACATCACACACACACACACACACACATACACCTCGCTGTGACTCAATGCACAGCCTGTACCTGCGCATAAACACACACACACATCACTGTGATGCGATATGCAGCCTATACCAGCACACACACACACACCAAAGTCTGACTAAATGGTCAGCCTATATGAGAACACACAGACACACACATCCCTCACTGTGACACAATGCACAGTCTATACCAGCCTGCACACACTCATATGACACTGTGACTCAATGCACAATCTGTAATAGCCCACACATGAACACGTACACACCTTATTGTGATTCAATGCACAGCCTATATGTGAACACACACATACTAACATGCACTCACACATGTCTCACGGTGACTCAATCGCCTATACAAGCACACACACATGGCTCACTGTGAGTCAGTGCCCACTCCATACCAGCACCAAACACACAACACAGCTCACTGTGACTCAAGGCACAGTGTATGGCAGCACACACACACACAGACACACTCATACCCACATCTCATTGTGCCTCTAAGCCTGTGAAAGCACACACACAATGAAACAAACACCCCTCACTGTGACTCACTGCACATCCTATACCAGTGCACTCACACACACACACACATGGCTGACTGTGAATCAATGCACACTCTATACCAGGACACACACACACACACACACACACGGCTCCCTGTGACTCAGTGCACAGGATATGCTAGCAGACATACACACACAGAGAAGCACATACGTCAAACTGTGAGTCAATCCACAGCCCATACCTCCACACACGCACATATACTGACACTCAAAAACTCAGCTCAGTGTGATTCAATGCAAATTCTATACCAGAAAATGCACACACACACACACACAAACCTCCCCATGAATCAGTGCATAGCACATAACATCACACACATACACCTCACTGTGACTCAATGTGTTGCCTCTACCTGCACATACACTCACAAACAACTCAATATGACTCAATGTGCAGGCTGTACCAGCACACACACACATACATGTGCACACACACCTCAGTTTGCCTCAATTGTCAGCCTATACCAGAACACACAGACACACACACCTCTCACTCTGACTCAATGCACAACCTATACCAGCGTGCACACACACTCACATGGCACAGTGAATCAAGGCACAATTTTACCAGCACATGCACACATACCTCAGAGGGACTCAAAGCTCAGCCTATACCAGAACACACACACACACACACATGCACAGATGCAGACCTCACTGTGACTCTATGCACAGCCTATACCAGAACACACACACATACCAACACGCACTCACACATGGCTCACTGGTACTCAATCAACCGCCTATACAAGCACACACACACACAGCTTGCTGTGACCCAATGCAGTCTGTATCACCACACACTCACACACACAACCATGTGTCAATAAAGCCCATACCAGCACACAAACTCACAAGCGCACACACACACACCTGACTGTGACTGAAAACGCTTCCTGTACCAGCACACACACACACAAACACCTCACTGTGACTCAATGCACAGCCTATATGAGCACACACATACACACACAGCTCACAGTGACTCAATACAGAGTCTATACCAGCACACACACACACACATACACACACATATATGACTCACTGACTCAATGCACAGCCTGTACTGGCACACACACAAGTCTTGCTGTGACTCAATGCAGTCTAAACCAGCATACAAACACATGGCTCACTGTGACTCAATGTAATTCCTATGCCAACACACACACACATAGACACATGCATGGCTCTCTCTGATTCAATGCACGTCCTATACCATCACATACACACACACACACACGCAAAGTCACTGTGACACAATGCACAGCCTATACCACAACACCCATGCAAAGACACATATGCACGGCTCATTGTGACTCCATGCACACCCTATACTATCACATACACACATTCACACGTGGCTCATTGTGAATCAATGCACAGTCTGTAGTTCCAGGTATACACACACAGACACACACCTCAGTGGCTCTATGCAAAGCCCATACCACCACACACACACACACATACACACACAGCTCACTGTGAATCAGTGTACAGTCTTCAGCTCCATGTACATACACACACAACACACCTTAGTGAATCAATGCAGAGACCATACCAGCATACACACACATACACACACCTGAGACTCAATGCTCTGCCTATTCCAGCACACACACGCACACACACGGATCACTGTGATTCAATACCAGCCTGTATGTGCACACACACACACTCTCACACACACCGCCGTGTGACTCAACGCAGTTTATACCACCACACAGACACACAGACACACACACACACCTCATTGTGACTCAATGCCAAGCCCATACATGTAAACAGACACACACAACCATGGCTCACTGAGACTCAATGAACAGTGTATACTAGCACATACAAACACAAGGCTCAATGTGAGTCAATGCATAGCCTATACCTGCACACAGACACAGAGAAACACCCCTTAATGTGGCTCAGTGCACAGCCTATTGCAGTGCACACACACACACACACACACACTGCTCAGTAATTCAATGCAAATCCCATATCAGTATACACATACACATACACTCACCTAGGTGTGACTCAATTCTCAGCCTATAGCAGCACACACACACACCTTACTCTGACTCATGCAGACTCTACAGCACCAAATACACAAACACTAACACACGGCTGGGATTCAATGCACAGTCCATACCAGCACACCACACTGTGACTCAATGCTCAGATTATACCAGCACACACACACGGCTCACTGTGTCCTAGTGCACAGCATATAACATCACACACACACACACACCACACACTGTGACTCAATGCGCAGCCTGTACCTGCACATACACACACACACACCTCACTGTGACAAAATGTGCAGCCTATACCAGCACACACACACAGACACACACACCTCAATGTGACATAATGGTCAGCCTATACCAGAACACGCAGACACACACACACATCACTGTGACTCAATGCACAGACTATACCAGCGTGCACACAAACACACAGCACTCTGACTCAATGTACAATGTATACCAAAACATACAAGCATACACACACACCTCAGTGTGTTTCAAAGCACAGCCTATACCAGCACACACACATACACACCTGCACAGATACAGGATTCACTGTGACTCAATGCACAGCCTATAGAAGAACACACACACATACCAACGTGCACACACACATGGCTCACCGTGACTCAATCAATCGCCTATACCAGCACATACACACATGACTCACTGTGACTCAATGCAGTCTTTCGCACAACAGACACACACACCCCATTGAATCAATGAAAGCCCACCAACACACACCCTCTCATAGACACACACACATGGCTCACTGTGACTCAATGCACAGTCTGTATCACCACACACACACATACACCTCAGTTACTCAATGCAAAGACCATACGAGCACACACACACACACACATAACTGATTAAATGCTCCACACAAACTAGTGCACACACACACAGATATGCTCACTGTGATTCAAGGCACAGTCTATACGAGCACATTTACACACAAACAACTCATTTTCACACAATGCGCAGTCTACAGCAGCACACAGACACACATAACTCACTGTGACTCAATCCACAGCCTATATTATCACACAGACACACACAAGGCTCACTGTGACTCAATGACGTTTGTAGCACCACACACACACACACACAAACACACACATACACCTCAGTGGCTCAATGCAAACGCATACACTCACAGACACATACCTAACTGTGATTCAGTGCTCAACCTCTACCAGCACACACACGCACACACAGACACACACACACATGCATGGCTCATTCTGACATAATGTACAGTTCTTACCAGCACAAACACAAGCAACATATCTCACTGTAACTCAATGCTCAGACTGTACTTGCACACACACAAGGCTCCCTGTGAGTCAATGCACAGCCTATACCAGCAGAGACACACACACACTGCTCTCTATGACACAGTGCACATCCTGTACCATCACACACACACACAGCTTATTGTGATGCAATACAGACTCTACACAACCAAATACACACACACATGCACAGCTCACTGTGATTCCATGCAGACTCCATACCAGTGCACAAAAACACACAGCACACAACTCAGTGTGATTCAATGCTCACTTTATACCAAAACACACATAGACACACACACCGTTCTCTGTGACTCAGTGCACAGTCCATACCAGCACTGCACACACACTCACAGCTCACCTTGAATCAAAGCACAGCCTACCCCAGCAAACACACACACACAGTTCACTGTGACTCAATGCACAGGCTATACCAGCACACACACATATACACACACAGCTTACTGCGACACAATACAGTCTCTACACCACCAAATACACACAGACACATGCACAGCTCCATGTGATTCCATGCACATTCCATGCCAGTGCATACAGACACACAAAACACACCTCAGTTTGACTCAATGCTCACAGTATGTCAAAACATACATAGACAAACACACGGCTCCCTGTTACTCAGTGCACAGTGTATGCTAGCAGAGTTACACACACAAAGAAACACACATGGCTCACTGTGAATCAACACACAGCCTGTACCTCCACACACACACACATACAAACACTCACACACAGCTTAGTGTGACTCAATGCAAAGCATATACCACCACGTGCACTCACACAAACACTCACCTCCCTGTGACTCAGTGCATAGCATATAACATTCCACACACACACACACACCTCACTGTGACTGAATGCACAGCCTGTACCAGCACACACACATACAAAAACTCACACATGGTTGTGACTCAATGTACAATCCACACCAGCACATACACACACACGATACCTGTGTGAGTCAATGCTCAGTTTATACCAGCACAACCACACGGCTCACTGTGACTCAGTGCACAGCGTATGACATCACACACACACACACACACACACATACACCTCGCTGTGACTCAATGCACAGCCTGTACCTGCACATAAACACACACACACATCACTGTGATGCGATATGCAGCCTATACCAGCACACACACACACACCAAAGTCTGACTAAATGGTCAGCCTATATGAGAACACCCAGACACACACATACCTCACTGTGACACAATGCACAGTCTATACCAGCCTGCACACACTCACACGACACTGTGACTCAATGCACAATCTGTAATAGCCCACACACGCACTCATACACACCTTATTGTGAATCAATGCACAGCCTATATGTGAACACACACATACTAACATGCACTCACACATGTCTCACGGTGACTCAATCGCCTATACAAGCACACACACGGCTCACTGTGAGTCAGTGCCCACTCCATACCAGCACCAAACACACAACACAGCTCACTGTGACTCAAGGCACAGTGTATGGCAGCACACACACACACAGACACACTCATACCCACATCTCATTGTGCCTCTAAGCCTGTGAAAGCACACACACAATGAAACAAACACCCCTCACTGTGACTCACTGCACATCCTATACCAGTGCACTCACACACACACACACATGGCTGACTGTGAATCAATGCACACTCTATACCAGGACACACACACACACACACGGCTCCCTGTGACTCAGTGCACAGGATATGCTAGCAGACATACACACACAGAGAAGCACATACGTCAAACTGTGAGTCAATCCACAGCCCATACCTCCACACACGCACATATACTGACACTCAAAAACTCAGCTCAGTGTGATTCAATGCAAATTCTATACCAGAAAATGCACACACACACACACACAAACCTCCCCATGAATCAGTGCATAGCACATAACATCACACACATACACCTCACTGTGACTCAATGTGTTGCCTCTACCTGCACATACACTCACAAACAACTCAATATGACTCAATGTGCAGGCTGTACCAGCACACACACACATACATGTGCACACACACCTCAGTTTGCCTCAATTGTCAGCCTATACCAGAACACACAGACACACACACCTCTCACTCTGACTCAATGCACAACCTATACCAGCGTGCACACACACTCACATGGCACAGTGAATCAAGGCACAATTTTACCAGCACATGCACACATACCTCAGAGGGAATCAAAGCTCAGCCTATACCAGAACACACACACACACACACACACATGCACAGATGCAGACCTCACTGTGACTCTATGCACAGCCTATACCAGAACACACACACATACCAACACGCACTCACACATGGCTCACTGGTACTCAATCAACCGCCTATACAAGCACACACACACACAGCTTGCTGTGACCCAATGCAGTCTGTATCACCACACACTCACACACACAACCATGTGTCAATAAAGCCCATACCAGCACACAAACTCACAAGCGCACACACACACACCTGACTGTGACTGAAAACGCTTCCTGTACCAGCACACACACACACAAACACCTCACTGTGACTCAATGCACAGCCTATATGAGCACACACATACACACACAGCTCACAGTGACTCAATACAGAGTCTATACCAGCACACACACACACACATACACACACATATATGACTCACTGACTCAATGCACAGCCTGTACTGGCACACACACAAGTCTTGCTGTGACTCAATGCAGAGTCTAAACCAGCATACAAACACATGGCTCACTGTGACTCAATGTAATTCCTATGCCAGCACACACACACATAGACACATGCATGGCTCTCTCTGATTCAATGCACGTCCTATACCATCACATACACACACACACACACGCAAAGTCACTGTGACACAATGCACAGCCTATACCACAACACCCATGCAAAGACACATATGCACGGCTCATTGTGACTCCATGCACACCCTATACTATCACATACACACATTCACACGTGGCTCATTGTGAATCAATGCACAGTCTGTAGTTCCAGGTATACACACACAGACACACACCTCAGTGGCTCTATGCAAAGCCCATACCACCACACACACACACACATACACACACAGCTCACTGTGAATCAGTGTACAGTCTTCAGCTCCATGTACATACACACACAACACACCTTAGTGAATCAATGCAGAGACCATACCAGCATACACACACATACACACACCTGAGACTCAATGCTCTGCCTATTCCAGCACACACACGCACACACACGGATCACTGTGATTCAATACCAGCCTGTATGTGCACACACACACACTCTCACACACACCGCCGTGTGACTCAACGCAGTTTATACCACCACACAGACACACAGACACACACACACACCTCATTGTGACTCAATGCCAAGCCCATACATGTAAACAGACACACACAACCATGGCTCACTGAGACTCAATGAACAGAGTATACTAGCACATACAAACACAAGGCTCAATGTGAGTCAATGCATAGCCTATACCTGCACACAGACACAGAGAAACACCCCTTAATGTGGCTCAGTGCACAGCCTATTGCAGTGCACACACACACACACACACGCACTGCTCAGTAATTCAATGCAAATCCCATATCAGTATACACATACACATACACTCACCTAGGTGTGACTCAATTCTCAGCCTATAGCAGCACACACACACACCTTACTCTGACTCATGCAGACTCTACAGCACCAAATACACAAACACTAACACAGGGCTGGGATTCAATGCACAGTCCATACCAGCACACCACACTGTGACTCAATGCTCAGATTATACCAGCACACACACACGGCTCACTGTGTCCTAGTGCACAGCATATAACATCACACACACACACACACCACACACTGTGACTCAATGCGCAGCCTGTACCTGCACATACACACAGACACACCTCACTGGGACAAAATGTGCAGCCTATACCAGCACACACACACAGACACACACACCTCAATGTGACATAATGGTCAGCCTATACCAGAACACGCAGACACACACACACATCACTGTGACTCAATGCACAGACTATACCAGCGTGCACACAAACACACAGCACTCTGACTCAATGTACAATGTATACCAAAACATACAAGCATACACACACACCTCAGTGTGTTTCAAAGCACAGCCTATACCAGCACACACACATACACACCTGCACAGATACAGGATTCACTGTGACTCAATGCACAGCCTATAGAAGAACACACACACATACCAACGTGCACACACACATGGCTCACCGTGACTCAATCAATCGCCTATACCAGCACATACACACATGACTCACTGTGACTCAATGCAGTCTTTCGCACAACAGACACACACACCCCATTGAATCAATGAAAGCCCACCAACACACACCCTCTCATAGACACACACACATGGCTCACTGTGACTCAATGCACAGTCTGTATCACCACACACACACATACACCTCAGTTACTCAATGCAAAGACCATACGAGCACACACACACACACATAACTGATTAAATGCTCCACACAAACTAGTGCACACACACACAGATATGCTCACTGTGATTCAAGGCACAGTCTATACGAGCACATTTACACACAAACAACTCATTTTCACACAATGCGCAGTCTACAGCAGCACACAGACACACATAACTCACTGTGACTCAATCCACAGCCTATATTATCACACAGACACACACAAGGCTCACTGTGACTCAATGACGTTTGTAGCACCACACACACACACACACAAACACACACATACACCTCAGTGGCTCAATGCAAACGCATACACTCACAGACACATACCTAACTGTGATTCAGTGCTCAACCTCTACCAGCACACACACGCACACACAGACACACACACACATGCATGGCTCATTCTGACATAATGTACAGTTCTTACCAGCACAAACACAAGCAACATATCTCACTGTAACTCAATGCTCAGACTGTACTTGCACACACACAAGGCTCCCTGTGAGTCAATGCACAGCCTATACCAGCAGAGACACACACACACTGCTCTCTATGACACAGTGCACATCCTGTACCATCACACACACACACAGCTTATTGTGATGCAATACAGACTCTACACAACCAAATACACACACACATGCACAGCTCACTGTGATTCCATGCAGACTCCATACCAGTGCACAAAAACACACAGCACACAACTCAGTGTGATTCAATGCTCACTTTATACCAAAACACACATAGACACACACACCGTTCTCTGTGACTCAGTGCAGTCCATACCAGCACTGCACACACACTCACAGCTCACCTTGAATCAAAGCACAGCCTACCCCAGCAAACACACACACACAGTTCACTGTGACTCAATGCACAGGCTATACCAGCACACACACATATACACACACAGCTTACTGCGACACAATACAGTCTCTACACCCCCAAATACACACAGACACATGCACAGCTCCATGTGATTCCATGCACATTCCATGCCAGTGCATACAGACACACAAAACACACCTCAGTTTGACTCAATGCTCACAGTATGTCAAAACATACATAGACAAACACACGGCTCCCTGTTACTCAGTGCACAGTGTATGCTAGCAGAGTTACACACACAAAGAAACACACATGGCTCACTGTGAATCAACACACAGCCTGTACCTCCACACACACACACATACAAACACTCACACACAGCTTAGTGTGACTCAATGCAAAGCATATACCACCACGTGCACTCACACAAACACTCACCTCCCTGTGACTCAGTGCATAGCATATAACATTCCACACACACACACACACCTCGCTGTGACTCAATGCACAGCCTGTACCTGCGCATAAACACACACACACATCACTGTGATGCGATATGCAGCCTATACCAGCACACACACACACACCAAAGTCTGACTAAATGGTCAGCCTATATGAGAACACACAGACACACACATCCCTCACTGTGACACAATGCACAGTCTATACCAGCCTGCACACACTCACACGACACTGTGACTCAATGCACAATCTGTAATAGCCCACACACGCACTCATACACACCTTATTGTGAATCAATGCACAGCCTATATGTGAACACACACATACTAACATGCACTCACACATGTCTCACGGTGACTCAATCGCCTATACAAGCACACACACATGGCTCACTGTGAGTCAGTGCCCACTCCATACCAGCACCAAACACACAACACAGCTCACTGTGACTCAAGGCACAGTGTATGGCAGCACACACACACACAGACACACTCATACCCACATCTCATTGTGCCTCTAAGCCTGTGAAAGCACACACACAATGAAACAAACACCCCTCACTGTGACTCACTGCACATCCTATACCAGTGCACTCACACACACACACACATGGCTGACTGAATCAATGCACACTCTATACCAGGACACACTCACACACACACACACAGACACACGGCTCCCTGTGACTCAGTGCACAGGATATGCTAGCAGACATACACACACAGAGAAGCACATACGTCAAACTGTGAGTCAATCCACAACCCATACCTCCACACACGCACATATACTGACACTCAAAAACTCAGCTCAGTGTGATTCAATGCAAATTCTATACCAGAAAATGCACACACACACACACACAAACCTCCCCATGAATCAGTGCATAGCACATAACATCACACACATACACCTCACTGTGACTCAATGTGTTGCCTCTACCTGCACATACACTCACAAACAACTCAATATGACTCAATGTGCAGGCTGTACCAGCACACACACACATACATGTGCACACACACCTCAGTTTGCCTCAATTGTCAGCCTATACCAGAACACACAGACACACACACCTCTCACTCTGACTCAATGCACAACCTATACCAGCGTGCACACACACTCACATGGCACAGTGAATCAAGGCACAATTTTACCAGCACATGCACACACACCTCAGAGGGACTCAAAGCTCAGCCTATACCAGAACACACACACACACACATGCACAGATGCAGACCTCACTGTGACTCTATGCACAGCCTATACCAGAACACACACACATACCAACACGCACTCAAACATGGCTCACTGGTACTCAATCAACCGCCTATACAAGCACACACACACACAGCTTGCTGTGACCCAATGCAGTCTGTATCACCACACACTCACACACACAACCATGTGTCAATAAAGCCCATACCAGCACACAAACTCACATGCGCACACACACACACACCTGACTGTGACTGAAAACGCTTCCTGTACCAGCACACACACACACAAACACCTCACTGTGACTCAATGCACAGCCTATATGAGCACACACATACACACACAGCTCACAGTGACTCAATACAGAGTCTATACCAGCAAACACACACACACACACATATATTACTCACTGACTCAATGCACAGCCTGTACTGGCACACACACAAGATTTGCTGTGACTCAATGCAGAGTCTAAACCAGCATACAAACACATGGTTCACTGTGACTCAATGTAATGCCTATGCCAGCACACACACACAGAGACACATGCATGGCTCTCTCTGATTCAATGCACGTCCTATACCATCACATACACACACACACACACACGCACAGTCACTGTGACACAATGCACAGCCTATACCACAACACCCATGCAAAGACACATATGCACGGCTCATTGTGACTCCATGCACACCCTATACTATCACATACACACATTCACACGTGGCTCATTGTGAATCAATGCACAGTCTGTAGTTCCAGGTATACACACACAGACACACACCTCAGTGACTCAATGCAAAACCCATACCATCACACACACACACACATACACACACAGCTCACTGTGAATCAGTGTACAGTCTTCAGCTCCATGTACATACACACACAACACACCTTAGTGAATCAATGCAGAGACCATACCAGCATACACACACACATACACACACCTGAGACTCAATGCTCTGCCTATTCCAGCACACACACGCACACACACGGATCACTGTGATTCAATACCAGCCTGTATGTGCACACACACACACTCTCACACACACCGCCGTGTGACTCAATGCAGTTTATACCACCGCACAGACACACAGACACACACACACACCTCACTGTGACTCAATGCCAAGCCCATACATGTAAACAGACACACACAACCATGGCTCACTGAGACTCAATGAACAGTGTATACTAGCACATACAAACACAAGGCTCAATGTGAGTCAATGCATAGCCTATACCTGCACACAGACACAGAGAAACACCCCTTAATGTGGCTCAGTGCACAGCCTATTGCAGTGCACACACACACACACACACACACTGCTCAGTAATTCAATGCAAATCCCATATCAGTATACACATACACATACACTCACCTAGGTGTGACTCAATTCTCAGCCTATAGCAGCACACACACACACCTTACTCTGACTCATGCAGACTCTACAGCACCAAATACACAAACACTAACACAGGGCTGGGATTCAATGCACAGTCCATACCAGCACACCACACTGTGACTCAATGCTCAGATTATACCAGCACACACACACGGCTCACTGTGTCCTAGTGCACAGCATATAACATCACACACACACACACACCACACACTGTGACTCAATGCGCAGCCTGTACCTGCACATACACACACACACACCTCACTGTGACAAAATGTGCAGCCTATACCAGCACACACACACAGACACACACACCTCAATGTGACATAATGGTCAGCCTATACCAGAACACGCAGACGCACACACACATCACTGTGACTCAATGCACAGACTATACCAGCGTGCACACAAACACACAGCACTCTGACTCAATGTACAATGTATACCAAAACATACAAGCATACACACACACCTCAGTGTGTTTCAAAGCACAGCCTATACCAGCACACACACATACACACCTGCACAGATACAGGATTCACTGTGACTCAATGCACAGCCTATAGAAGAACACACACACATACCAACGTGCACACACACATGGCTCACCGTGACTCAATCAATCGCCTATACCAGCACATACAAACATGGCTCACTGTGACTCAATGCACAGTCTGTATCACCACACACACACATACACCTCAGTTACTCAATGCAAAGACCATACGAGCACACACACACACACACATAACTGATTAAATGCTCCACACAAACTAGTGCACACACACACAGATATGCTCACTGTGATTCAAGGCACAGTCTATACGAGCACATTTACACACAAACAACTCATTTTCACACAATGCGCAGTCTACAGCAGCACACAGACACACATAACTCACTGTGACTCAATCCACAGCCTATATTATCACACAGACACACACAAGGCTCACTGTGACTCAATGACGTTTGTAGCACCACACACACACACACAAACACACACACACACCTCAGTGGCTCAATGCAAACGTATACACTCACAGACACATACCTAACTGTGATTCAGTGCTCAACCTCTACCAGCACACACACGCACACACAGACACACACACACATGCATGGCTCATTCTGACATAATGTACAGTTCTTACCAGCACAAACACAAGCAACATATCTCACTGTAACTCAATGCTCAGACTGTACTTGCACACACACAAGGCTCCCTGTGAGTCAATGCACAGCCTATACCAGCAGAGACACACACACACTGCTCTCTATGACACAGTGCACATCCTGTACCATCACACACACACACAGCTTATTGTGATGCAATACAGACTCTACACAACCAAATACACACACACATGCACAGCTCACTGTGATTCCATGCAGACTCCATACCAGTGCACAAAAACACACAGCACACAACTCAGTGTGATTCAATGCTCACTTTATACCAAAACACACATAGACACACACACCGTTCTCTGTGACTCAGTGCACAGTCCATACCAGCACTGCACACACACTCACAGCTCACCTTGAATCAAAGCACAGCCTACCCCAGCAAACACACACACACAGTTCACTGTGACTCAATGCACAGGCTATACCAGCACACACACATATACACACACAGCTTACTGTGACACAATACAGTCTCTACACCACCAAATACACACAGACACACGCACAGCTCCATGTGATTCCATGCACATTCCATGCCAGTGCATACAGACACACAAAACACACCTCAGTTTGACTCAATGCTTACAGTATGTCAAAACATACATAGACAAACACACAGCTCCCTGTTACTCAGTGCACAGTGTATGCTAGCAGAGTTACACACACAAAGAAACACACATGGCTCACTGTGAATCAACACACAGCCTGTACCTCCACACACACACACATACAAACACTCACACACAGCTTAGTGTGACTCAATGCAAAGCATATACCACCACGTGCACTCACACAAACACTCACCTCCCTGTGACTCAGTGCATAGCATATAACATTCCACACACACACACACACCTCACTGTGACTGAATGCACAGCCTGTACCAGCACACACACATACAAAAACTCACACATGGTTGTGACTCAATGTACAATCCACACCAGCACATACACACACACGATACCTGTGTGAGTCAATGCTCAGTTTATACCAGCACAACCACACGGCTCACTGTGACTCAGTGCACAGCGTATGACATCACACACACACACACACACACATACACCTCGCTGTGACTCAATGCACAGCCTGTACCTGCGCATAAACACACACACACATCACTGTGATGCCATATGCAGCCTATACCAGCACACACACACACACCAAAGTCTGACTAAATGGTCAGCCTATATGAGAACACACAGACACACACATCCCTCACTGTGACACAATGCACAGTCTATACCAGCCTGCACACACTCACACGACACTGTGACTCAATGCACAATCTGTAATAGCCCACACACGCACTCATACACACCTTATTGTGAATCAATGCACAGCCTATATGTGAACACACACATACTAACATGCACTCACACATGTCTCACGGTGACTCAATCACCTATACAAGCACACACACATGGCTCACTGTGAGTCAGTGCCCACTCCATACCAGCACCAAACACACAACACAGCTCACTGTGACTCAAGGCACAGTGTATGGCAGCACACACACACACAGACACACTCATACCCACATCTCATTGTGCCTCTAAGCCTGTGAAAGCACACACACAATGAAACAAACACCCCTCACTGTGACTCACTGCACATCCTATACCAGTGCACTCACACACACACACACATGGCTGACTGTGAATCAATGCACACTCTATACCAGGACACACTCACACACACACACACAGACACACAGCTCCCTGTGACTCAGTGCACAGGATATGCTAGCAGACATACACACACAGAGAAGCACATACGTCAAACTGTGAGTCAATCCACAGCCCATACCTCCACACACGCACATATACTGACACTCAAAAACTCAGCTCAGTGTGATTCAATGCAAATTCTATACCAGAAAATGCACACACACACACACACAAACCTCCCCATGAATCAGTGCATAGCACATAACATCACACACATACACCTCACTGTGACTCAATGTGTTGCCTCTACCTGCACATACACTCACAAACAACTCAATATGACTCAATGTGCAGGCTGTACCAGCACACACACACATACATGTGCACACACACCTCAGTTTGCCTCAATTGTCAGCCTATACCAGAACACACAGACACACACACCTCTCACTCTGACTCAATGCACAACCTATACCAGCGTGCACACACACTCACATGGCACAGTGAATCAAGGCACAATTTTACCAGCACATGCACACACACCTCAGAGGGACTCAAAGCTCAGCCTATACCAGAACACACACACACACACACATGCACAGATGCAGACCTCACTGTGACTCTATGCACAGCCTATACCAGAACACACACACATACCAACACGCACTCACACATGGCTCACTGGTACTCAATCAACCGCCTATACAAGCACACACACACACAGCTTGCTGTGACCCAATGCAGTCTGTATCACCACACACTCACACACACAACCATGTGTCAATAAAGCCCATACCAGCACACAAACTCACATGCGCACACACACACACACCTGACTGTGACTGAAAACGCTTCCTGTACCAGCACACACACACACAAACACCTCACTGTGACTCAATGCACAGCCTATATGAGCACACACATACACACACAGCTCACAGTGACTCAATACAGAGTCTATACCAGCAAACACACACACACACACATATATTACTCACTGACTCAATGCACAGCCTGTACTGGCACACACACAAGATTTGCTGTGACTCAATGCAGAGTCTAAACCAGCATACAAACACATGGTTCACTGTGACTCAATGTAATGCCTATGCCAGCACACACACACAGAGACACATGCATGGCTCTCTCTGATTCAATGCACGTCCTATACCATCACATACACACACACACACACACGCACAGTCACTGTGACACAATGCACAGCCTATACCACAACACCCATGCAAAGACACATATGCACGGCTCATTGTGACTCCATGCACACCCTATACTATCACATACACACATTCACACGTGGCTCATTGTGAATCAATGCACAGTCTGTAGTTCCAGGTATACACACACAGACACACACCTCAGTGACTCAATGCAAAACCCATACCATCACACACACACACACATACACACACAGCTCACTGTGAATCAGTGTACAGTCTTCAGCTCCATGTACATACACACACAACACACCTTAGTGAATCAATGCAGAGACCATACCAGCATACACACACACATACACACACCTGAGACTCAATGCTCTGCCTATTCCAGCACACACACGCACACACACGGATCACTGTGATTCAATACCAGCCTGTATGTGCACACACACACACTCTCACACACACCGCCGTGTGACTCAATGCAGTTTATACCACCGCACAGACACACAGACACACACACACACCTCACTGTGACTCAATGCCAAGCCCATACATGTAAACAGACACACACAACCATGGCTCACTGAGACTCAATGAACAGTGTATACTAGCACATACAAACACAAGGCTCAATGTGAGTCAATGCATAGCCTATACCTGCACACAGACACAGAGAAACACCCCTTAATGTGGCTCAGTGCACAGCCTATTGCAGTGCACACACACACACACACACACACTGCTCAGTAATTCAATGCAAATCCCATATCAGTATACACATACACATACACTCACCTAGGTGTGACTCAATTCTCAGCCTATAGCAGCACACACACACACCTTACTCTGACTCATGCAGACTCTACAGCACCAAATACACAAACACTAACACAGGGCTGGGATTCAATGCACAGTCCATACCAGCACACCACACTGTGACTCAATGCTCAGATTATACCAGCACACACACACGGCTCACTGTGTCCTAGTGCACAGCATATAACATCACACACACACACACACCACACACTGTGACTCAATGCGCAGCCTGTACCTGCACATACACACAGACACACCTCACTGTGACAAAATGTGCAGCCTATACCAGCACACACACACAGACACACACACCTCAATGTGACATAATGGTCAGCCTATACCAGAACACGCAGACGCACACACACATCACTGTGACTCAATGCACAGACTATACCAGCGTGCACACAAACACACAGCACTCTGACTCAATGTACAATGTATACCAAAACATACAAGCATACACACACACCTCAGTGTGTTTCAAAGCACAGCCTATACCAGCACACACACATACACACCTGCACAGATACAGGATTCACTGTGACTCAATGCACAGCCTATAGAAGAACACACACACATACCAACGTGCACACACACATGGCTCACCGTGACTCAATCAATCGCCTATACCAGCACATACAAACATGGCTCACTGTGACTCAATGCACAGTCTGTATCACCACACACACACATACACCTCAGTTACTCAATGCAAAGACCATACGAGCACACACACACACACACATAACTGATTAAATGCTCCACACAAACTAGTGCACACACACACAGATATGCTCACTGTGATTCAAGGCACAGTCTATACGAGCACATTTACACACAAACAACTCATTTTCACACAATGCGCAGTCTACAGCAGCACACAGACACACATAACTCACTGTGACTCAATCCACAGCCTATATTATCACACAGACACACACAAGGCTCACTGTGACTCAATGACGTTTGTAGCACCACACACACACACACAAACACACACACACACCTCAGTGGCTCAATGCAAACGTATACACTCACAGACACATACCTAACTGTGATTCAGTGCTCAACCTCTACCAGCACACACACGCACACACAGACACACACACACATGCATGGCTCATTCTGACATAATGTACAGTTCTTACCAGCACAAACACAAGCAACATATCTCACTGTAACTCAATGCTCAGACTGTACTTGCACACACACAAGGCTCCCTGTGAGTCAATGCACAGCCTATACCAGCAGAGACACACACACACTGCTCTCTATGACACAGTGCACATCCTGTACCATCACACACACACACAGCTTATTGTGATGCAATACAGACTCTACACAACCAAATACACACACACATGCACAGCTCACTGTGATTCCATGCAGACTCCATACCAGTGCACAAAAACACACAGCACACAACTCAGTGTGATTCAATGCTCACTTTATACCAAAACACACATAGACACACACACCGTTCTCTGTGACTCAGTGCACAGTCCATACCAGCACTGCACACACACTCACAGCTCACCTTGAATCAAAGCACAGCCTACCCCAGCAAACACACACACACAGTTCACTGTGACTCAATGCACAGGCTATACCAGCACACACACATATACACACACAGCTTACTGTGACACAATACAGTCTCTACACCACCAAATACACACAGACACACGCACAGCTCCATGTGATTCCATGCACATTCCATGCCAGTGCATACAGACACACAAAACACACCTCAGTTTGACTCAATGCTTACAGTATGTCAAAACATACATAGACAAACACACAGCTCCCTGTTACTCAGTGCACAGTGTATGCTAGCAGAGTTACACACACAAAGAAACACACATGGCTCACTGTGAATCAACACACAGCCTGTACCTCCACACACACACACATACAAACACTCACACACAGCTTAGTGTGACTCAATGCAAAGCATATACCACCACGTGCACTCACACAAACACTCACCTCCCTGTGACTCAGTGCATAGCATATAACATTCCACACACACACACACACCTCACTGTGACTGAATGCACAGCCTGTACCAGCACACACACATACAAAAACTCACACATGGTTGTGACTCAATGTACAATCCACACCAGCACATACACACACACGATACCTGTGTGAGTCAATGCTCAGTTTATACCAGCACAACCACACGGCTCACTGTGACTCAGTGCACAGCGTATGACATCACACACACACACACACACACATACACCTCGCTGTGACTCAATGCACAGCCTGTACCTGCGCATAAACACACACACACATCACTGTGATGCCATATGCAGCCTATACCAGCACACACACACACACCAAAGTCTGACTAAATGGTCAGCCTATATGAGAACACACAGACACACACATCCCTCACTGTGACACAATGCACAGTCTATACCAGCCTGCACACACTCACACGACACTGTGACTCAATGCACAATCTGTAATAGCCCACACACGCACTCATACACACCTTATTGTGAATCAATGCACAGCCTATATGTGAACACACACATACTAACATGCACTCACACATGTCTCACGGTGACTCAATCACCTATACAAGCACACACACATGGCTCACTGTGAGTCAGTGCCCACTCCATACCAGCACCAAACACACAACACAGCTCACTGTGACTCAAGGCACAGTGTATGGCAGCACACACACACACAGACACACTCATACCCACATCTCATTGTGCCTCTAAGCCTGTGAAAGCACACACACAATGAAACAAACACCCCTCACTGTGACTCACTGCACATCCTATACCAGTGCACTCACACACACACACACATGGCTGACTGTGAATCAATGCACACTCTATACCAGGACACACTCACACACACACACACAGACACACAGCTCCCTGTGACTCAGTGCACAGGATATGCTAGCAGACATACACACACAGAGAAGCACATACGTCAAACTGTGAGTCAATCCACAGCCCATACCTCCACACACGCACATATACTGACACTCAAAAACTCAGCTCAGTGTGATTCAATGCAAATTCTATACCAGAAAATGCACACACACACACACACAAACCTCCCCATGAATCAGTGCATAGCACATAACATCACACACATACACCTCACTGTGACTCAATGTGTTGCCTCTACCTGCACATACACTCACAAACAACTCAATATGACTCAATGTGCAGGCTGTACCAGCACACACACACATACATGTGCACACACACCTCAGTTTGCCTCAATTGTCAGCCTATACCAGAACACACAGACACACACACCTCTCACTCTGACTCAATGCACAACCTATACCAGCGTGCACACACACTCACATGGCACAGTGAATCAAGGCACAATTTTACCAGCACATGCACACACACCTCAGAGGGACTCAAAGCTCAGCCTATACCAGAACACACACACACACACACATGCACAGATGCAGACCTCACTGTGACTCTATGCACAGCCTATACCAGAACACACACACATACCAACACGCACTCACACATGGCTCACTGGTACTCAATCAACCGCCTATACAAGCACACACACACACAGCTTGCTGTGACCCAATGCAGTCTGTATCACCACACACTCACACACACAACCATGTGTCAATAAAGCCCATACCAGCACACAAACTCACATGCGCACACACACACACACCTGACTGTGACTGAAAACGCTTCCTGTACCAGCACACACACACACAAACACCTCACTGTGACTCAATGCACAGCCTATATGAGCACACACATACACACACAGCTCACAGTGACTCAATACAGAGTCTATACCAGCAAACACACACACACACACATATATTACTCACTGACTCAATGCACAGCCTGTACTGGCACACACACAAGATTTGCTGTGACTCAATGCAGAGTCTAAACCAGCATACAAACACATGGTTCACTGTGACTCAATGTAATGCCTATGCCAGCACACACACACAGAGACACATGCATGGCTCTCTCTGATTCAATGCACGTCCTATACCATCACATACACACACACACACACACGCACAGTCACTGTGACACAATGCACAGCCTATACCACAACACCCATGCAAAGACACATATGCACGGCTCATTGTGACTCCATGCACACCCTATACTATCACATACACACATTCACACGTGGCTCATTGTGAATCAATGCACAGTCTGTAGTTCCAGGTATACACACACAGACACACACCTCAGTGACTCAATGCAAAACCCATACCATCACACACACACACACATACACACACAGCTCACTGTGAATCAGTGTACAGTCTTCAGCTCCATGTACATACACACACAACACACCTTAGTGAATCAATGCAGAGACCATACCAGCATACACACACACATACACACACCTGAGACTCAATGCTCTGCCTATTCCAGCACACACACGCACACACACGGATCACTGTGATTCAATACCAGCCTGTATGTGCACACACACACACTCTCACACACACCGCCGTGTGACTCAATGCAGTTTATACCACCGCACAGACACACAGACACACACACACACCTCACTGTGACTCAATGCCAAGCCCATACATGTAAACAGACACACACAACCATGGCTCACTGAGACTCAATGAACAGTGTATACTAGCACATACAAACACAAGGCTCAATGTGAGTCAATGCATAGCCTATACCTGCACACAGACACAGAGAAACACCCCTTAATGTGGCTCAGTGCACAGCCTATTGCAGTGCACACACACACACACACACACACTGCTCAGTAATTCAATGCAAATCCCATATCAGTATACACATACACATACACTCACCTAGGTGTGACTCAATTCTCAGCCTATAGCAGCACACACACACACCTTACTCTGACTCATGCAGACTCTACAGCACCAAATACACAAACACTAACACAGGGCTGGGATTCAATGCACAGTCCATACCAGCACACCACACTGTGACTCAATGCTCAGATTATACCAGCACACACACACGGCTCACTGTGTCCTAGTGCACAGCATATAACATCACACACACACACACACCACACACTGTGACTCAATGCGCAGCCTGTACCTGCACATACACACACACACACCTCACTGTGACAAAATGTGCAGCCTATACCAGCACACACACACAGACACACACACCTCAATGTGACATAATGGTCAGCCTATACCAGAACACGCAGACGCACACACACATCAC